>NC_056732.1:544440969-544475969 GCF_019279795.1 Protopterus annectens | reverse complement strand
TCCCTTCCATTACTATTACTGTCTCCTCCTATGTGCGTGTGCACACAGATTGGTTACAGTACCTGCTTGATTTCTGCAGAGCAGTCTCACTGCATTGTCCAGTACTGTGTTCTGGCACAGGATCTTACCAATTAGATGTTATAACCACTATAACTGCGGTCAAATGATGTTCAAGGGTCTGCTCATCCCATTGCAGAATTCAAGCATACATAAATATTGTTGCTTCCCCACTACCTTAATCGCTTTCTGTGCTGTCTTTGTCTACTTTAGATGCTGTTTGAACTATACCACCATAAATTGACATTTTTATGAAATTACAAGTTATATTTTTTATTAATTAGGTGTATACAGTCTGGGACATGGTCAATCCACAGTCACTGTAAATGGAATGGTGTGTACTGTTTGCTTAACTGCCTTTTCATAATATAGAAGGCATAGAACATATTTTAACTGTTTATATTGTACTTGGCAGCTGTCTTTTCTGAGATTTTACAACTGCCGCTGTGCTTTGCTAGCTGCTTCTAATGTAGTCATTGAGCTTCAGAGTATTGTTTCTCCATTCATTCCATATTACACTACTGATCTCCATTCTCCACTTGCTTGACTACCCACCTGAGCTATCCCCTACTTGTCTATTTCACTCTCTATTCTAACTCACCTTTTTCACTAACAAACCTGAAATATCTTCTACAGCTCATGTTTCCTCTCTTTATTCTGTCTGAGTTATGTTTTCTGATTGTGATATAATGCATTTTGTTTGCTTTTTCAATGCTTCTGCTTCCAAGACCCTGCATTTTACTTAAGAGATAAAATGGGTTAGGTGCGTTATTCTGGTTAATATATGCAATATATTACATATTATTAGAATATATTACATATTAGTAGTATATGTAATATCACTTATTCCCATACTTCTCAACTGTACAGATTTTCACAAAATGTCCAGATTTTTGCCTCATATTTTTGATCAATTTTTCATAAAATTGTGGTTTTCTGGCAAATTAGTGGCAAATCATTAAAGATTAAAGTTTAAAAGTAATGACAAACATTTCAATTTCTGACTTCATACCCTTCAGAAAATTTATACTAATGCAAAACCTGTTATTCTATCAACTTTTTAAGTTTGTAAGAGCAATATTTAAAAATTGTCCCTATTTTTGGGCCTTTGACCCACTTTTATTTAGGGCTTGGTCTAGATTTCTTGCTCTAAGAGGTTGAGAGGTATGCTTATTCCAAATTCAGAATGCAACTCAAAAATAAATTTTTCATTCAAGTGTAATGCTCCTGCTTCAACATAGGGCATATCACCAACCTATCTCCTTTCAAAACTAATATATATATATATATATATATATATATATATGTGTGTGTGTGTGTGTGTGTGTGTGTGTGTGTGTGTGTGTGTGTGTGTGTGTGTGTGTGTGTGTGTGTCTGCTTTACATGATCGACATCTTAAATGTTTGACTTTCATATGGCCGAGACCTTATGATCAAACATTTGAAACAATGACCATGTAAAAAATAAAATGCAACAAACAAATAAATAACTAAATGTGTCTAGCTGGGGGCAAGCCCCCCCTGCACTCCCACAACCCCCGCTGCTTAAATATACCAACTCCGAGATCGCATTACATTGAGGAAACAGGAAATCTTCCTGTTCCACATTGTATGGAGATCTCCATTCAGACCGGTCGAGCTTTTAAAAGCATGATCATATGGTCTTGGCCATATGAAAGTCAAGCTTTTAAAAGTTTGACTATCTGAAGGGGACACACACACACACACACACACACACACATATATAAATATATTTATATATATATATATATATATATATATATATATATATATATATATATATATATATATATATATATATATATATATATATATATACATATATATAGATAGATAGCTATATTAAGATATATACACATATGGCACATTATACTCTGCTTGATTGTACATTAAACCGTGTATGATCACTATAATGTATGCAGTCTGTTCTATGTAGTTTGTCTGAATTTCTCTGTTATTGCTTACATTTCTATATTTTTTGTTTTTGTTTTGTATTTCCCCCAGGCTCAGCCTGAAATTGGTCAATATTGATTAGTGCTCTACCAAATATAAATAAAATAAAATGCTGGAAAACCAAAAGACAGTGAGATTTATTCCCACATATTCATGTTTCAATGCTGGTACCATAGTGCACCATAATGGAGTGTTGCATTCATGAGTTTGTTGGCATTTGGATGAGGTGTTAAACTGAGGTCCCTTCTGTATGTGTTGGTAATGGCAACAGTGAATGAAAAATATCTCACAGCACTTATTAAAAAGAGAAGGGGGTTTTATTACACATTTTTTTATAAAATATTTATACTTTTAGTATTTGTTATATGCACTGGTCAGTTATATATCATTTATATTTGCATCCTTTTGTCAAGATTTCCAGTTTATATATTTCACAAATTGTTATAACCCTTTTTGCCATAACCATCTCAATTCTTCTTAAAAATCACTATCCCACATCTTGTTGTACAGTAACTACTCACAACTACAGTTCCATTAAAGCCATGATGCTTTAAATAAAATTCAGTATAATTTCTCGGCATGATCTTACTTAAAATTTCATATGTCCCATATAATTCTGAAAATGTAATTTTTTCAATCTGCTTGTAATCAAATAGGGAAAGTGGTCTCAGGGCTGCATTCCAGCAAGGTGAAACACCCAAGGGAATACTACTGGCTAAGTGCAGAAACACAGCTAGGATGTAAGCTAAAGGCATCTCTCCTAGCATTTTTCATGTTGATAACATATGTGCTACCTCCCAACAACAGGTGACTGTGGTTATCCATTCAAGCCATGGCTAATGATGCCCTACAGAGAATCAATGAACACTGCAGATGAGGCCTACAACTGAGTGTATGCAACAACATGAAATACCATTGAGCATGTGCACTGAAATCAAGGTTCAGATGTCTGGACACATCCAGGGGTGCACTGCAATACATACCTGAGAAGGCAGCTGTGTGTATGCCATGCTACACAATTGCTAACAATAGCACATGGTGGTGTTCCAGCTCCAGGTGTGGGTGAGCTACCCCAAATACCCCCAGATGTCCAAAGATGGCATTCCACAGGTATCAGATGAGGAGAAGAAGGACACAGGGGGCAGAAGACACAGGCATGAACAACATAGGGTATGACCTCAAGTCCAGGCCAAGGCAACACGGCAGAGTTTGGCACACAATTTTAAATCATGAGAAGCCACACCTACAGAAGTACTCACATAAACATTGATGTTTAGGTGTTGCCCCTACCACAGCAGAATAGATTGCATCTAATGGCAATTGCCCAGTAAATGTGCAAACTAAGCATCATACATAACAACATAATTATAGCATATAACCGTATGAACATATACAAATTGATCTCAGCATGGATCATCACCTCTTGCCACAAGTGACACAGGTATGCATGCACACTCAAATTGGTGTATGTGTGTATGGCAGACAACAAAGGACACACATCTGTGAAACACAATCCTATCTGTCCACTATCAAAAGATCCAAATGGGGAAAACAACTCAGAGCAAAATGCAGAGCTGTTGTCAATATTACAAACAACATATATCAATGTAAAGAAGGGATGGACTGTAATGTATTAAATGGAGACATCTATGGGTAGTAAAAAATTCAGACTCCTGTGACATCAGACTTCACAACAAACACAGGCAGATGACATTGTTAGCAGTTTGAACTGCAATCGTCATCACTGTGAGGTGAGACTGACACTACCGGACAGAGTGGATCAATTGTCGGTGTTACTCTAAAGCACTCTAGGGTGTCCATGCTGACAGTTCACACTACAGTCTGGTCTGCCCCTACCATGTATGAAAACACTCGGCCCAGGTTAATCCACAGAGGGGACTGATGGGGTGACACCAGCATGTGGAGATACACTGTAGGAAGGAGAATGAGTGCAAGTTGACTTTCTGATCGTGGCTGCTGGGCCCACATCAGATGGGCCAACACTGCTGTAGTATTGTCATAGCCAAGCATTCAGTGGACTGTGCCACAGCTTTCATTCTGTGCAAGCAACGATGCTATGACATTATCATGTCTTTGCTCCTGTCCTTCATACAGCACAATCAGCTGGTGTGCAACATGATCCGTAGTAGGGGCACGTCTCTGGATGTCAGATCCATGATATCACAGAGAACGTTCATCTGTCTATAGGAGTAGGCAGACACCCTCTGACATATGCCTATGCACATCAGCTACACACCTATGTCTACTCTGATAGGCAGTATGTATGTGTTGTAGGCAATTTTCAACATCATCAGCAGACTCAGCATGAGGCTGTTGTCCACAGGATTCATCCTATCCATCATTTGATGCCCCCTTATTGTCAGAATCTCTGGACAAGTTCTCCTCCATATCTGAGCCTACCATTTCATACACATGACTATCAACATCTGGGCCAGACTGTATTCCCAGTGTCAGTATCCTGTGTGCCCATTGGCATGCTACCATACTGAGACACATCAAATCCCACATCAGGATCAGTGGACAGGCCAATGGACAATAAAGGCAGTTGATGTGCTTAAAGAAGAGACAGATGACACAGGTCAGGAGAACATGCTTACATTACATGCTGTGTATCATTAATGACATATGCCACATATATCTCACTACAATATTACAGATAATGACGTACCAGGAGGTCTTGTCTGCGTATGGGCCACGGAATCTATATAAGAGGGAGTTGAGAATTATGTTGCATATGCAACATACATGACATATTTGTGGAACACAAGCACAACATACACCTAACAAGTCTGAGTGGGAAGAAGATGCTGGAGGAGAGGGATGAAAGGAATCAGTTGTAGGGAAACAAAGTCATAAACACAGTATTCTTATTCACATCCTTGTCAGCATGGACCATTTCAACAGCATTAAAACATATACTAGGTAATACATACACATACCAGTTGTTTATGGCTGAGATGCTGATGCTGGCTGTCCTACAAAGGGGTAGAAGGGCACAGTATTAATAGAGAACAACAACAGGAGTAACACCGATGACATGTTTGAAAGAAAGGCAATGGCATACGAGTGGCACCCTCCTGATGTGGTCAGTTCATGTGTCGTAATTTGGATCTTGCACTGCTAAAGTAAAAACAAAGCCAATGCAGTCATGTATGCAGGCACCAGAATAGTCACATGATAACATATACAACATAGTAACATGGTCTGCTGATTCTCACATGATGTACAGTGCAACTGTTGGTCAGATGTTCCCATATAGAAAAACAGCGACATTAATTTCATGTAACAATGGTCTGCTACACATTGTTGCAAGCTATGAATATGTTGTGGAACCACATCTAGCCTGTCTGTTGATACACCTGTATGGCTAGTACCACCAGAAGAAGTACCTGCAATTTATAATGTGAGGGGAAATATCAATATGACAGTAAATAGCACTGGCATGACAGGAACCTGAGGCAGTAACAGTTAATGGTCACAGTAACAGTATATGGAGACACTCACATGTCATTTCTTATTGTTGTGTAGAAGAGGATGGACCTATGAAAATGAATGCAGACAGCACTACACACGTTGGTCTCCCTGTTTTGTGTGTACTGCAGCTATATGACTACATGTCATTACATCTAATGTTGGTCACCATCACCCTGTATGGACCCATAAGCATGATGCAATTCTGCTCAAACTACACAGAAATGACAATAGAAGAATATACATGCAACGGCAATATGTACTGATTTACTCTATATGCATCAATGTTATGCAAGGTAACACATATATGTGCAGCCTGGAACACCTGCTTCTACCTCACTCTTGGGTATGGAGCACTCCCCACTCTTCATATGCAGTGAAGCAAGAAACTGTATGATCTCAACAGGGAGTGTCAGTGGTGGGCCAGCACTGGTGACATCCCTTGACCTGTCATACTGGCATACCCTGTTGAAAGCATGGAGGATCATGTCATAGCACCATAGTTGACAGGCCTCAAGGGATCAATTGTGACCTCCCACAGCATTAATCATTTTGGTGAGGTTGGTCCAGACTTCATTCCTCTATACTGTATTTTCTGTCCATCCAGAAAGTCTCTTTCCATGTTGGCATAGAGCATCTATTATAATCTCATTCTACTGTGGGGAGAAATTGTGGCCCTTAGGTCTGTGAACCACCTGAAAGACTGTTATATGCTCATGGTTAGATTTATGTGGGGGCTCACATATGGAAATGATTATGTGGGCAACTTATGCCACTGTAAACCCTATATAATCCTGTGCAATGCAAAATTCTAAGAACTAGTTTCTGAGCCATATATACATATAAAACAATGCATGGATACATATCATTTGGAACAGCAACATAAGTTGTAATATCTATATAGGCTGTCTGTAGGATTTCAATCACTTACAGTGGATATCAGGGAATGCAGGTCCAAACACAGCAGCATTTTGCCACAGGAGCTATGCACTCTGCATGCATTTCATGTTAACATACTGCACATAACATAGGTGTACAACAATAATGTGTGATGGCTGTAGCGGTAATGCAGTTGCAGCATAAACAACCAAACTATGCAAAACATTCAGTCATGTGAAATGTTATACATTATGAAGTTGTATTAACACTATCATTACTGAACAATTAATGCCATCCACATTACCAGAGACCATCTGCAAATCATCAACTGAAAAGTGTCAGAAAGCTTCAGGATCCTTAAGCAGGCCACAGACAGTATATGGTAAGCAGACAAAAACATGGGTCCTTTTTTAATTGAGTCAGTAGTTCTGATACTTGTTTTAAGAAGCATCAAGGACTATAGATCAAAAAAGCAATATAAATACATACTAGATAGCAACATATGGATAGTGTCAGAATCCGTAGTTTTTTTATACACATACAACATAGTGTACTGAGTCACCTGCATATACAGAAAATCCATTAATCTGTCTATATGCACTGTTCAGTTGTACTATTTAAATCTGTCTATGCAACTGCATATGGGAAATTATTGTGTCTAAAGATATAGATATACTTTGATGAGGAGTAATGTTAACATAGGTCTATAAGGAGGTAAATATTTCCCAGCACAGTAATGCTAGCAGGTGCCAAATTACCTTTGAAGCTATTAAGAGCAACTATGTGCATACATCTTTTAAGTCCAATTTGTGCTATACATAAGTAATGAAGTTCAATAAAATTCAAGGTTTTGGAATCTCACACATCTGCATAAGTTCTCGAAGTTCAGTGCATTAACCAGTAGCTTGGTGAAATGAGAAGGTGCTCTGTGAAAGTACCCTGTAGGTATCGTTAAATGGGACCATGTGCAGCACCTGCCCATTATCTTCCAATAACATGACATAAGCGCCACTTTCAAATATTGATTGTGATACATTTACAGATTAGACCATTGTTACCTGTGAATTAATTGGGATCTCGGCGAACAATTTTCTGAATTGTGTATTATCGGCATTATCAACATTATCGAGATGGCTACTTTCAGAAGGCATCCAGCTGGACTGAGGAGGAGATGACCCAGATGCTGACAGTCTATGCTAGAGTGGAGAATTGCATGAGAACCAGACCACGGGTCTTTGCAATGGTAGACATTTAGAACTGGATTGTAAAGAAGCATAGATGGCATACAAGGATAAACCAGACTAGAGTGCATGTTTACCACTGCTACAATGACCTGCTTTGGAGGGACACAGAGGAGTTTTTTCAGTGGGTCATCAAGGTGCATCAACAGCCTGTGGATGCCTACAGTAAGTGTCACAATCCTACATATACCTGGACATTCATAAGGAATTCAAAGGTATAGATGTGTCCCAGATATATCGGTTACATGCCTTTTAAAACAGTTATGTTGTTTTTCCTGACAATTAACTCATCTGGTCAATTGAGAAAACATGGTGACTGTTCACCCTATAAGTATGGGTTCTGTTCCCATGGGGGTTATTTATTTATTTATTTTTTTACTAAAGTGCATAATATTGAACATTGTAGATGTATATCTCTTTTTCAGCATGTAACAACAACATTTCACACATCCACTATAGTCATGTATTACTGATGCCTATATTGCCTAGGCCACTGATGATTATGCAGTTCTTAGCCATCCATAACACTTCAACAGTATTGCCTAGTTTCTATGTGTATGTATGAATAATAATGCATAAATAACTTTGTTAATTTGTTCCACTTACCAACGTGAACATTCTTATTACAGTCCCATTTGTTTAATGCATGTCCACCAGGCTACATATATCTTTTAAGTTGTAATGCTTGATGATAACTGGTATTTGTGTGGATCATGGTGGTATTTAGCATTTATGTGTCTGATGTTTCCATATTCAGCAGTTATTTGCAGGAATATGGATATACACATGCAGTACTAGTTTGTTCAGAAGAAATATGTGCTGGGTGTTTGCTCAGCCTGTAAAGCAACAGGCCAGCATGTATATAACTTGGCTAGGTGTGGGTTCAAATCCAAATAGAAGGAAGCCCACATTATATTCTTATTATTGTGTCTTTCATACATTGTCAAAACTGCTGCTCTACGTACCTTCTTATTGATATTAATGGTTATTTGAAAGTGCTTATGAATACCTTGATTTTTCATCAGATTTCTATGAATATCTCCATATTATATAATGTTCTGTTAACAGCACCTCTTTTACTACAATGTTATGTGTAAAGCTTGGAATAGACTGGTATACTTCTGCCAAAAAGTTTTGTGGAATATGCTAACATTTACAAACTAAATTTCACATATAACTATGTCATCCTTTATTAAACTGACTTCAACAACCTTGTCATTCTTGTATTTGGAGGTATTGAGATGGTCAGACATACATATGGAATGTAGAACAGGGAGATGCACTGATGTTATTTATGAATTCGAGTTATGATGTTTACTTTGCCAATAAATATCTGTACATGTTTTATGCCCTCCCACATAAAATACATTGCTGTATCCATAATACACAGCACATTGTAGTTGTTTGCTAACAGCAACTATGTGTTGCATGACATTGTTCCACTCTCAGAGGAATGAAAGTTTTCAGTTGTGTTTTTTGGTTGTGAGCACTGTGTTGGCAAGCATTCATGCTTGCGACTTATTTTTATAAATGCAGAGCACGTTGTTCTTTTTGTAAAGCCTGAGCCATGATCCCTATTAGTACCTCATTCCTGCACATTCATACATTTATATCTTTTTACAGCATTCCCACCATATGATCTCAGACAAGCTGGATTAGCTAGGCAGTTAGATATCAGGGTTAGAGTGTGGATGTAGCTTAAAGTTGCAGGTTTAAATCTCAGGTCCTCCTATCTGCATTCAATTTTGTCCAAAATGCAAAGGACTGTGTGTGTAACATTACAAAATGTATATGGTGATTCTGTTATGCTCTTCAAGATAACATTTTGAGAACCTTACTTGAGCAATGTATATCACTGTTATTTAAGAACTATGTCAGTCATGCATGGTATTTTCTTTTTGCATGGGATGAGGACAGGACTCAGAACTGTGCCCTGTCCATTGAGTGGATGCACAGGTTGGAGAATCAGTGGAGGGAGTTGATTACTTTGTCTGTTTTAGTAAATCAAATAGATCTGATCATTGTTACAGGCTCATATCTTTTATATTACCATGTATAGTACATATAATGCAAGAATACCCATCATGCATCATTAAGGTAAGTGCAATATTCACAGAATACCTGTGCTTACAATTATGATTTACCTAAAATTATGTTTAAATATCATTTAGCAACAAGCCATTTTTGCTGAAGATAAGTCTTGAAATGTAGCTATAACCTAAATGACAGTCAGTTATGTGTAACTGCCAGTGCTTTTGAGGTGGATGTTTCATATGCAAGCTTAGAGTGCTTTCCCTGGTGTTTGTAGTGCATGTGTTTGCACACTTGTATGTGTGAATGTGGCTTTCAGTGACTGATCTGTTGTGTATAGCCTGCCTAGTCACATAACAAATGCATGTCTGCTGTGTTGTTTTGACTGCTATTGTCAGACTGTGTGGCATGCCCTTCAGTTCAACATGGGTATTGCATCTGCTTGCAATAGCTCAGATGGTTTGTTTAAAACATACTCGCAGCCTGTGATTGGGGATACTTGTGTATGCAAGCACTTATTTGCACCATTTCTAAATGTCTGTTACATAATCAGCAAGTAGCATCAAGCTGTTTGCATTTTGCAGAGTAGTGATTACTAATAAATGTATGTAGGATGTGCATACATTTGTAGATAGACAATACTGTTTGTACAACATATACTAGACTGTCATGTGTCATAGGCTGTCACTGTGTCATAGGCTGTCATTATGTTTAGGATTGAGCATTATTGCTATTGTGTTGTATTCCTTAAATTTGATGTGGGGTCAGCCAATGACAATGTTGCCTGGCTCAGCTGTTTGGCAAATGGCTTTTATATTTTCCACAATATTATCATCTTGCTCTGTCTTTAATATAACAGCGCTAATTGGTAGATGTTCATATGACTCATTACATGCACAGACACATGCAATATATTTGACATTAACACACAAACATAAATGTTCAGGGCACACATGCAAGGGGAAAACATAGACATACTGATATTCTGTCAGACAGTAAGCTGGACAATTTACAGAGGCATTTTTTTCAGTATCAAACAATGCAGGTCCCAACACTACTGTTATGTTGTCATTTTCCCAGTATTGCTTGGAAAACTAGCATCATGTGAATGTTTCATGAGACAGTTTAATGACATCCTTCACTTCCAGCATCAAGATAGGTAAGTGTGCTGGTTTTGCATATGCTTGTCATGCTTAATACTGGCTGATAAACAACTGTTCAGGTCATGTCATGATTTCCACTGGCAAGGTCTGTTTTGCATGCTATGGCATGGCCTTGAGTAACTGCTCACCTTGTATGATGGATATAGTGTCCATGACATGTTCTGGTATTGAAAATGTTCATAAGTCTAGATAATGTGACATAAGGAAGGTGTTGTGTGCATGAGGAGCCATCTGCTAGCAGCAGATCTGTTAATTATAATTGTGCTATATAATAATGTTTGGGCCGTTTCATCAGAGATTGTGTTTTAAATGAGTCCTGCATTGTATGCTAATATACCTTCATTCTTATATTCTGATATGCAGAACTCACGTGTGGATGAGATGGGATGTTACTTAATGTAGGTTAGGTTGCAGATGTGCACGAGTTTCATTTTAATGTCACATATGATTTTCACTAGATTGTGAGGCCTGATACATATTTGTTTTTCATTGTTATGGTTTTGATTACTGAAATACATCGCATATGGTGGTATACTTGATTATGATCATAACATATTGTAAGGTTTCATAATGACTATTTTTCTGCTGTCCATTGTGTCACAGTGAGTATGTCATGCAGACAGGCAGTATCAGGAATGCATATGTAATTTCTGCCCTGTGTTGTGATTCATCTTTTCAGAGCATGGGACATGTGGATGATCATCCATCAGCCATCAGTGATGAGTGCATGCCAGGCCACTGCCAGAATCCTCCAATGATGGCGACCGTGACAAAGATGGGAATGATGGCAAGAAAGCTAGACCTGCATGTGCTGTCATCCCAGATGCACCCCAGAGGAGACAATGCCAGAAACCATAACAAGATGATTATTTGAAACAGAGCCAGGAGTTGGAGATTAATGTGTTTCATATACAGATGAGTGACATGATGGAGAATTTCTTTCAGGACATGATACAACCTATATGTGACTCATTCAGGGAAATAGTCCAAGAGATCATTCCTGATGTTCATCTCCATCAGGGCAGTCCCTCAGCTCCATAAGTCTTGTCTCTATGATCCACTTGTATAATGCTGCCACCATGGTGTTTGCCATATCAGTGGTGGGACTGTATATGTACAGTGCATGCATACTATTTTTGTGCCATCAAAAATAATCCTGTTACTGAATCAAGTTACCACTGTAAAAAAGAGAAACTGTAGAAAAAAACCAAACACTGGTAACACACAGCCAATACGTGTGCAGAAAAGTTTAATAGTAAGTGCTTTCACAGATATAAAACACTTCTTCAGACTTTTCTGTACACGTATCGGCTGTGTGTTACCAGTGTTTGATTTTTTCTACACTGTTTTTCTGCCATGTTTATGTGTTACAGGTCCAAACGTACAATACAGATATATTGTGACATTTGCCATTATCTTTCAATGTGTGCATGACACATATTACCACATTACACTTTCCTTCAACATTCAACTGTCCATGAGTTTCAGCAGTTAACATGCAGCTACTGTTGCAACAATTCCACTGTAAACATGTGTGTTACTGACAAAACTCACAAACAACATGTTGCCACTACCACAGTGGTATGGGCATGATTTGTGCTTTGCCATATCATGTGTTTACAACAGAAGGACATGTCCTTGCTCCTGTGTTTTGGATGACAGTTGTTATGCTGTTCTACTGGCATAATAACATTGTGTGTGGCATGTTTTGGCAATGCTGATAGCATGTTAGGTCATATAAATGTATCTCAAACATACAAGCAGTACTCCTTTACTGAATGCATAGACTGCCAATGTAACATTCATGAATACACTGTGGTAATGATGAGTTATTCGGTAACAGTACAGTATGCCATCTTTTGGTCTATGTTACATTTCCACATCTATTTATTATTAACATAAATTCACACTGCTCTGCAAATGTTGTACTTATTCAATGATTTATGTACAAGTATCTGCACATATTCAGATCCTTAGGGAAACATTGTTGTACCTTTGAAATGTGAGCAGTCAATGACTTCATGTTAAAGTGCTGTAATGTTGCTCACATGACTGCCATCTGCTCAGTAATGATCTGGGTCAGTGACATATAAACACAAGTGTTTGTTCCACATGTTTTACATTGGCATGACAGTATATGTGTATGTGATAACAATTCTTAGCTTGCTTACCTATGTTTCTTGTTGTTATATGATTGCACAATACTGTGTTTGAGATTTATACATGCCCATTATTACTGATGTTGACAATGCAGTCTGCTCATGTGATATGCATTGTCCATGTGCTTCAATGAATTTTGGGTTGACTTCAACACCACCCTATGTGGTGTACACATGCATTTGCAATGTGTCACCTTACCTTATTGTCCTGCTTTATTGTTTGCCTATGGAGATTAGATGCCTTGTCCTCCTTGATGTGGGCCCATGTTGTTTATCACCCTTCCACCTTTGTAGGTATGTAATATATCTTGCATATATGTTCACCTTTGTTGGAATTCTTGCTCATTTTTATGTATTTGTTTGGTTACAAGGCCAATGTGTTCCAAACCTTACGACCATTATACAGATGAAACACATCTGCACAGAAGTCGCCAACTACTGCTTACACAATATCCTTGTTTTTCGGATGCTAGTGTGTTACTTTTTAACTGGTGTATGATGTTGAAATTCATGTGCACAACCTGATATTTTTTGTATAACAGTGCTGCTAGATTTGTGACCATATATTATTATTACATGTCATTGGTGTGTATATGTGTATTGACATTGCATTCATGTCATTTCAAGTTAGGATAGTGAATGTCATATGTGCACACCTTCACCTATGTATTGCATTTGACATGGCATATGTGTGTGACATATGAATTCCATTGCACATCTCTTTGGATTGTATACAGCTAATTATTTTATTTTATTTATTTAACATTTGTTTACCAGGAAAGTCCGACTTGGAGCAAAGCCAATTTTCAGTGCAGGCCAAGCGAGAAATGCTCCAGGCGCATGTCTTTGTAACATGGGAGGAAACTGGAGCATCTAGAGGAAATCTACATGAACGCAGGGAGAATATGCAGACTCCAACAGAAGGCACCCCAGCCAAGAATCAAACTGGAGAATCTCTTGCTGTGAGGTGACAATGTTACTGGTGCAATCCCATCCAATTGTGTAGGTAGAGGCCAGTTTGCTGCTTTGCTCCAATACTGCTGTTTAGTACTGTGCTTGGTTGTTTGCCTTTCACATGCATGGTCAGAGGTGCTGTATTATCTGGCATTCCACAATCTGCATTTGCTCATCTGTGCTGTAACTTGGCTTACACTTGCATTACTGACAGACTACTTGGGTAATAGTTTATCTGTCCGATATTCATAGGTTCATAGGTGTGTACTAGACTAATGGCCCTGGAGCCTTTACAAGCATAGCCCATAGATGTGTCCCGGAATTGTGCCACCCAACATTAGTTCCCAGTGCCTTTATCAAGTAGAACATTAGTTCCCAGTCCCTCTATCAAGTAGAGCCACTGGAGTGATCTCCAGAGTGAACTTTCTATTTCCCATCCACTCATCAAGATTTCTCTTGAAGAGGGCCAGTGAGGTGCTCTGCTTGACATGTATGGGAAGTCTATTCCAGAGTATGGGCAGTCTGTGGGTTATGAACCTATCCCTCCAGCATGCTCTATTGATTATGGTAATGAGGTTAAGGTCTCTGGAGTGTGTGGTTCAGAGGGATTGGGATTTCTTTAGATGTAGCATTTCTAACAGAGCTGGGTCAGACATGGCTTTGTAAGTCAAGCAGAGATCGCCTCTTAGTAGACTGTATGAGACAGAGAATAGCTGGAGCTTTTTGAGTCTGTCCCTGTGGGACATGTGTTTAAGGCCTAGGATCCTCTACATGAGGTACTTTTGTGGCCTCTCCAGCTGCTGCAGGTGTCTAGTGAGGTACATGCCAAATGGGGCATTATACTCTATGACTGGTCTAATGAGGGAAGAGTAGAGAAAAATGATGACCTCTTTCTTCCTGGATGCAAAACCTTTGGTAATGAGATGAGCCACATAGAAGGACTTTCTGACCACAGTTGCGATGTGGTGGTTGAAGGAGAGGTTGCGGTCAACCTGTGTCCACATATCTCTTATAATGCCTTCAGTGTTCAGTGGGCTCCTATTGATGTGGTAATTAGTGGGAATAAGCTTAAGGCCATGGTTTCGACACCAGTCATTGGTCTCAGTGAGGCCTTTCTTTAGGATGTCTGCATCACTTGGGGAGTTAATAATGGCTCCCAGCTTGCAGTCATCTGTGAACATGGTCACCCAGAGTCCCTCCATGTTGGCCTGGACTTCTGAGAAGTAGATACCAAACAGGAGAGGACCCAGGACCGATCTATGTGGGACTCTACTCGTGACTGGTCGGCAGTCTGAATTGGAGTCCGATACTTTTACACTGTGGGTTCTATCTGTGAGCCAATGTGCAACCCACCTAATGATATATGGGTTGATACCTAGTTTTGTGAGTTTATTAGTAATTCCTGAGTGAGGAATGATACGTACTGGCTTACCTTCATCCACAGCTCTGGTGACTGACTCAAAGAAATGTGTAACGTGATCCCTATTTATTAACATACAACACACATCTACCATTGATCAGACACATCCAAGTATTACTGCCACACAGTTTGCAACAAGTCATAACATGACAGTGCATGGGTATATCTGTTTTTTTCTGCATTTCACCATGGCTGATATGCATCCTCATCCTTTTTGACAACTTTCCATTGCTGTGTTGTGCAGTGTGCCATCTGTGTATCTTTCCTGCTGTTGAATAACACAATTTCTTACACTTTTATGCTATTCCTATAATGAGCACCATTCAGAACACTTACCTGATGTAAGACTCAAGGCTTCACCAACCAACCTACAGTTGCCTGTACATGATTGCTGCTCCTACAGTATATGAGGTCTAACTGAAACAAAAGTGTATCTTAATATAACCTAAATTTGTACTTGCCAGTGTGAGAACAGAGACTGAGTGAAAATAAACAGAGCAGGGTCATTACAAAGTTGGACAGACATCTGAAATCATGGAGGAAAGACAATCAACCTCTCATACATCTGTCCATGTAGAACCTAAAGAAGAAATCTTTCTGTGGACTAAAATGTTAATTTGCCACTTCATTTGGAAAAAAGATTGTTTTTGTTCATTTTCTTTAATATTTTCTGTTGGAGAAACACACATAGTGCGGTACTGCTGTGTGCAGATGGTACCATGAATGCTATCAAATATGCAGAAACGGGTATACTCCCCCAGCATAGCTGCACTGTATCTGCTTCTCAAAGCAGGCAGATAAGCTGCTAAAAACAGAGATTTTATTATGTTTTAATGTACTATTTTTGTTGTACTGTAAACATATATAATGCCAGAACCCTGTGACCACATTTGTGTAGCAATATAATTTTAAATAAGACAGATAAAGATGCTTCAATGTCTGAACACCCCAAAGGGCTATAGGCACTGTGGGTTAACTTTGTTTTAAGAGGGTCTATATTATATCCTCGAACGCTTAAAAAAGCGAACGCTGATTGATCGAACTTATTTTCACGAAACTGCAAAATATCAAAGCAGCAGAAACTCAAATTTTTTCCTAGGGAAAGAATTTGGTTGTCCGTTTCTGTTGCTTCGGTATTTTCAGTGTTATGGTGGAAAGTTACCGGTCGGATTCAGGTAAGTGTGCGATTGTGTGGATGTGAGTGTTAGGGTGATTTAGGTGAGTTAGGGTTAGGGCTCAGGTTAGGTGTGTGTGCGATTGAGTGGACATGAGGGTTAGGGTGGATTTAAGTGAGTTAGGGTTAGGGAGCTGGTGAGGTGAGTGTGCGATAGTGACGGACCTTAGGGTTAGGGTTTGGGTTAAGGTAAGTGGGTAGTTAGTGGTGTATCCATAGTTTAGTGCAGGGTTAGGTATTAGATTTTAGGTGTATGTGTGTGGACTTCTGTTTGTTTGGTGTGCTTGTGTTGTGTGTATGTGTTTTGGATCAGCGATTTTTTTCCCTGGGAAAAAATCGCTGATCTGACAGTTCGAGATTGTAAGCTTTCACTTAAATTAGGTCGATCAATCAGCGTTTGCTTTTTTAAGAATTTGATGATATAATATAGACCCGTTTTAAGAGTATCACTGGATTCTGGCTATTTTAACAAATGATTCTACAATAAGCCTGATGTTTTACAATTACTTTTGCACATTTTTTGTATTTTTTGTATTCCTTTCCTTTATTTTTCACTTTCTAAGAGTTGGAACAATGCTTGTCTGACATTATGTTTTGTACCATTCCATTCTGTTAACATTTCCTGCCCCTACCTTTGTTTTTCACAATATAGGCTGTTATGTATTTAATCCCATTCCTTTCTTAGAGATATTCTCCATAGCAGTGCATTAGCTCAGGGATCCACAGAAGCCGTCAAACTAAGAGTGGTCATAAGACACACATATTAGCGTAATGTAATAACAGTTTTGTGATTGCAAACTGAACATTGTAAAATGACATACAATCCTCAGGGGATTCAAACCTCCCCCAAGTGCACTGAGACAGTGCAGATCATTCCATGAGTATATTGAGCCATTAAAACAGTGAGAATGAAAGTGAATGTATATTTTAGATTTGTATGATGACATGCAGCAAGACCTCAATCATTTGCATAGCCAAGAGCAACCTCCATAGTGTTTGGAAATGGCTGGACTACATTTTTGTCATAGAAAAAGAAGGGTTATTTCTCCTTGGTTATACATGTGCTTTGATGTTGCTTTCTGCAAAAAACATTACGCAATTTTATAAACACAGAAAGATGATTTCCTCTTCATAAGCCCTGTGTGTTTGTGTGTGTGTGTGTGTGTGTGTGTGTGTGTGTGTGTGTGTGTGTGTGTGTGTGTGTGTGTGTGTGTGTGTGTGTGTGTGTGTGTGTATATGTGTGTGTGTGTTGTGTTTCTATTTTTTGAACAAATGAAAAGTTAGAAATGGTAGTGTAGGACAAAGATGAAAACAAGCAGAGAGCACAACACAAGGTGGCCAAAAAAGGAGTGACCAGCACGGAGGTGGGAAAGGATCATACTTTTCAACATTTTGCTCAATAATTATGGACGCTTCCAACAACAGTTGTAATTACTTGATGATATCAAGCTACTTTTCAAAAAAGTATACTTTTAAGACAAGTCCATCAAACAATAGAGCCAGTCATGTATACATTAGTCAAATATTAGCTTGTGGGACAAATTACCTTTTATTAAAGTATTTTCTTAGAAAGAAAAGTTGGGGAAGGAAGTCAGGAAAGTAAGGAGTTGTTAAGAGGGAAAAGTTAGTTAACAGGTAAAGGTAGACATGACTAACAGTATGAGGGGTAATGCAATGAGGCAGGAAGAATTCTATGCTGAAGGAGATATTAGACAGAGGAAAGACAATGGTAAGAAGAGGTTAACACAACATACAGGGGTGGGTATGCACACAAAAGGGAACATTCATTATATTGAGGAATGGGATTTGGTGTTGTAAATACAGTACCTGCCAGTTTATACCCAGTGGGATATTATTCATCAGCCTGGGAGCAGCATCACTGGATCCTGTCTCAGAAGGTGGGTTCAGTGATGGGCAGGGACACAGCTCATCAAGTCACAGGAGCATGGTCTCCATGCAGCCAATGTGGGCATCCAAACTCCTGTCTGTTATATCCCCCACAAGCTAATCCAGCTTCTGAAGGATGGCAGAGGTATCACCTCAACATGGACTGTTACCAGAGGGTACCGCTGTGCTACCCCTGAGTACAGGATTACTTGACACAGGTGGTGCAGTTAGGTCTGGATTGTGTAGAGGCAGCTGTGTCAGACTGGGACCCAGGTGTGCTGTATGCCTCTGATGGCGGTGGTGTTTCTACTTCTGCCACCTATGGAAGTATAAGGAGCCTTGCCAGTGGGTTAGGTGCAGGTTATGCTGCTGCATATAATTGTAACAGAAATTCAGAGAAAGAAAATAAAGGTGTGAAATAGAAATGATAGTAACAAATAGGGTAGGTTAAAAGAAATAAAAAAGCAGCAAATATTGCATTTTACTATGTTGATACTGATATAATTAAGCATAATAACTTTTTATTAGAAAGACATACAGATATGTCAACAAACTGCTTGTTTGATTGTAACATATGTGAGGGGAGAATTAGCAAAATTTATTCTCACATGCAGTCTGTCATAAGACAATACTGACTTCAGGAGCTGTTTATTGGGACAGCAAATTTGTGCTTGTGGCCAGTGATACCATGTGAATTTTGACAATGATAAGACTGTACATCTAAATAATAAACATTCTTTTCACATAATACATATGACAGATACTTTTATTGCATATTGGAAAATCCTTAACAAACTATTACTTACGGATATTACATATATGAGCCTTGTAGTGGTGCACTGATATTAGTAGGAAGAGAAATATACTTTGCCATCAAACATATTTTTTTGGGGTGGGGGAGTAGTTTTGAACTGGTAGTGATCCTAACAATCTCAGCTCACATAACTTAATGTGATGATTTACTTTCTGATCTACATGGGAGGAGGCCTGCAGAAGCACATTTCTAACATTATACAATCATCCCACTACTACCCCTGAGCTATGCTAGGATGGACTAATACAGTACCGCTGCATAAAAGCTATGCAGAATTATCTGTAAAGGATATAGTTGTTACTATACAAACAGAGACATTTTTATTGACAGCATGTATACTCATCCTGTGCTCTCTTAGGATCTCTATTCTGCTTCTGTGTTTCTCACTATTCCTTTCAATTTTTGCAGGGGCTAGAGACATAAGCAGGGCATAATGAGAAACTGTATGGTAGCATGTAATAACAGGTCATTTGTTATGCTAAAAGATAGTGTACTTACAGACCTGAGGTGATGACTGTGCCCTAAATTCAGCTTCCCATAAGCCAAGAAGATCAGGTTTGTTTCAGACTCATGTCATTTTAGTGGTGATGGTACTGTTCTCCCCTTCATAGGATGCAAGTATTGTGGGTAACAGCCTTGGAAAAACTGTTGCAGGCAACAGCCTTATACTTTGACCTGGTACAGCTTTTATGCAGAAGCCTCTGCCTATGATGTTTGTGGAGGATATCCAGAAAATTCTTTGACTTCCCCTCATACCACCTCTGTGCTCTAAAAGAGGAGCTTCCCACCTTCTTCATTCATAATTGTTTCACTTTCAAAAATCTCAGGAAAAAGTCAGAGAAACAGATGCGTTTTAGCCTCTCTACACCAACAGGCACCAATGGGCATCTCATTTGCATGAGATATGGATGGCAAAATAATAAACTATAGGGGACTATGTTCTTATGCTTGCAATGGCACTTTTTAAGGTATAAAACATGGCAGTCCATCATCCCTCTGGCTACTGTTGAGAATGTTGCTGTGTCTTTTGGCTTTTCCCGGTTAGGGGTCACCACAGCGGAGCTCCGGTCTGCTAACGGTTGGCATTAGATTTTTACGTACTGAGTTGCCAGCTCTGACGCACAACCTTCAACGAAGGTACGCCCATTCATGCATGTCTCCACACAGAAGATGCTTTAGCTGAGAATTGAACAGGACAACATCTTACTGTGAGGCGACAATGCTACCGCAGCACCACCACCGCAGTTTGGCTACTGTTGAGAATACATGTTGGTTAACAATTTCTTCCACCCTAAAATAATTGGCTTCCCACACATATGCCGAGCAGGCTGCAGGTGTCGAGTCATGCGCATAGCATTGTACTATAATCTCCACAATGTTTATCAGGTTTGCTCATCATACAAATTGTGTAATTCATAAACCATAATGAGAGGAGCCTTAGCTGACACAATCATTGCCCCAGAGGGGTAAATCTACATGATGACAGGCAGACAGCCTCATCCTGCTAGGGAAGACATTTTACAGCACAGACTTCTAGCTAAGCTGGTAGTTCATCCAGTCTACTTTATGGTAGAACCATCTCCCTTCCTGAATCTGTGCAAATGATAACTGTGCCCTTACTTTCTTAGATCATTTGCCTTTGAGCATGTGCAGCCTGGTGACAGTTTTTCACATACTGAAGCATTTTTGCATTTGTATTTTATCTATCTATCTATCTATCTATCTATCTATCTATCTATCTATCTATCTATCTATCTATCTATCTATCTATCTGTCTGTCTATCTATTTATCTATTTATTTATCTATTTATCTATCTATTTATCTATCTATCTATCTATCTATCTAGTGCTCTATCGATCTATCTTTCTGATAAAACTAGTCTTCACTATGTAATACCTTAAACTTCTTGTAGTGGGGACCCATGGAATTATGTAAATGACCTCTTAAGGACATACCATTATTTCAGTGAAGGTTTAAGGGATCACACAGTGAAGACTCTAGTCTTTACCAAATGGTTTGTTTGTGTAACCTTTTTCACCCTTATCTTGGATGTTGTCTGGGATATTTTGTAGGTACCTTGATGTTTATGGACATCAGCTGCATTTTAAACCCTGTGTTTCTAATTATAGCCAAACAATTCACTTATGTCGTACTGATAAGATCACAAAAAGGCCAAACTATGACATGTGTGTAGTTAGAGGGATCTGGCTTTTTTGGCAGACTGTAACCATAAAGACTTAAAAAGTAATGGCTATACAGAAGCTGTATAACTGAAATACTGATATTTCCTTAAAGGGTCATTTATATATATATATATATATATATATATATATATATATATATATATATATATATATCTATGGATCTACCTGACAACACCGACACACCACAACACCGACAACGAAATCACCGATACCACATAACCGAAAGTTCACAAACACAAAACCTCACATGCCCGACACACCACAATCCCGACAATCAACAAACAAAACAAATCCCCTGTCCAAAAAGCACACACACAACACAAGCACACCAAAATCCTTACAAACCTGCACTAAACCTTACATACACAACTATCTACAACCTTAACCCAAACCCTAACCCTAAGGTCCGTCACTATCGCACACTCACCTAACCCGCTCCCTAACCCTAACTCATTTAACCCTCGCCTAACCCTAAAGACTGGCACTATCGCACTCACCTGACCCGCCCTAACCCTAACTCACTTAACCCACCCCTATCCCTAGAGTCCATCAATATCGCACACTTACCTTACTCGCACCCTAACCCTAACGTCCGTCACTACCGCATAATTACACAGCCTTTTCACATGTCGGTGTTCTCAGCGTCGGGGTTTTCATCCGTCGGTCATCCCAGTTTTTGATCTTCTGGTGTCGGTCTTCTCATCATCGGCTTTATCAGCTTTCGGCGTTGTCAGGTAGACCTATATATATATATATATATATATATATATATATATATATATATATATATATATATCCCACAGGCTTCCGCTACAGGAGGTTAATGGTATTACCAGTGAAGATTCTAGTTTCGCTGAGACTTTCTTGCAGTTTTTACTGAATGGCTTGTCTGCGTAACTTTTTTACCCTTTCCTTATATGTAACTGAAAACAAACACCTATAGGAACTTAGCTGAACCCAGGAATAACAGAATCAGTCACTGATTGCTTTGTGGCCAGATCCGTGAACTTCTGTAAGGAAGACGTTGTGCTGCAGAGATTAAACAGTGAAAAGCAAGCCTGCTTGCAGGGACATGATCCATCAATAAAAAGACTAAATGCAGCCAGCCAAATATTCTTCCCATCACAGCACCTCACTACTGGCAAAACTATTTTCTAACAATCTATAAGCAAAAAGCAGCTGGCTTTTAAACCAGCAATTTAACTCTTTATCCCTATACTTCTGCTACCATCCATGATCCTGCCTCTAAGAACAACATAAATGGACTCTCATTAACCCACTGTCCATCTCCTTTACTTTAAAGATGGCCTTCAAACAGTAAACACTTCCAGCCCATAGCAACCTCTGTTTATTTGGAACATGTTTTAATCTGTTAAGTGTAAATGCTAAAAATGATAATGAAATTAAATCATTTGGAATGATGTGCTTTAGTGCATGCTAAAAGTAGTTTAAATGTTACAGAGTTAAAACACTTGAACATTAAAACTCCATACATATGAAAAAAATCTCCCCTCCCTCACACTGTAAGAAAATTAACTTTCTTTGATTTTTATTTGTTAATTAAATGATCTTTGTTCAGTTTTTATTTATTTCTTAATCTTTATTACATTATTGATTAGTTTTAAGTTCACTGCTTTGAATGTTAGAATACCTCATCCATGATTACACTGAAACCACTGGCAGAATCCTTAAAGGCACATTAATACAGCCCTTTCATAAGCTCCCACCATGAGTGGAATGAATAAACCAAGCATAATAAAACCTCCCTGATGCATTATTTCAACTTGAAGAAGATTTCTTTCTCCTTATCAGTTTAATGTCAAGCTTTGCAAGTGGAGAAAAGCTTTTTTCTTTTTCTCTAGGTTAAAGAAAGAAACACACACAAACACATGTAAGACTGCATTTGGGTAAATGGTTGGCTTTTACTTGTATGCTTAACATACAAGGCCATGTCAAACCCAGAGCTCTTGGACATGCTACACTTAAAGAAATCCCAATCCCTCAAAGCCACATGCTCCAGGGATCTAAACCTTGTCATCACAATGAACAAAACATGCTGGAGTGATAGATGCCTGATACAGAGACTCCCCAGACTCTGGAATAGACTGCCCATACATGTCAAGCAGAGCGCCTCTTTGGCCCTCTTCAAAAGGAACCTTGATGATTGGATGGGAGATAGGAAATTTACTTCGGGGATCACATCAGTCACCCTGCTAGACAGGGGTCCAAGGAACTAAATACTGTGGGAAGAAATAGCCAGGGAATTCTTATGGCTAGGCTTGTATAGGCCCTAGGGCCGATAGCCTAGTACCAACCTATGAACTTATGAACACTTAAACCATTAATTTTTTTTTTCTTAATTTTTTTTCCTTCTGGGGAGACCTTTGATAACAAGTAATAGCAGCGATTTTAGGTAGATCTTATGAAGCAAAAGCAAAAGCACTGAGACTCCCAAACAAAAGGAAAACACTTGATGAAAATAACTAACTCTAGAATTTTTACAACATGCTGTTTATTCAAACTTAATAAAAAAAGTTATTTTTAGTTTGTTGTTGTTTTAACATTTCCTTTGAATATCCTGGACCTTTTTATTGTTAATATGTGGTGCTTTTTCTATAACAAAAGCATGAAAAAGCAAAAGTCACCAGAGGGTGGGGATTTACTCTAACACGTTCACCTCTGGATTGTCTCAACCAATAGACAAACACAAAGGTGGACAGCTCCCCCTCACACGCCCCCCCCCCCCACAGTTACTGTAATAAATACTGTAGCTCTGACTACAGTTTTCTAATCTTAAGGAACAGCTCTTATCTGCCAACTCAATAAAGGATTTAAAAAGAACCAAGGCTTCCAGAGATTTTGCTTTATTTAAAGACATAGGACTGAAAATGTCCTTATCAAAATGAGACTACAACTACAAATGCTCAAACATACTTTTATGAATGAAATAAACATTAGATTCCAGATTATTTATGCTTTTCGGGTTTCTATTTAAATGCTAATAATATAAACTGCATACTTTATTGGCTCTGAGAGATGTAGCTTAATACTGAAAATGCATTCAAGATAATTTATGATAGGAGTAACATTCATGTCATCAGCTCTGCTAAGGTCTTAGGCTGCATGAACTTACATTTTACTTCAGTTCAAATTCATTGGTTTTAAACCCTTATAGAAGTTAGGAATGATTTACAGTGCTGAGACTTTCCTGACATACTACTTAGCTATCCACAGCCATAATGCTTTTGCATAGTACCTTCTTGTTCTCATCCCACATCCTTAGAAGACTGTATGTCGTTGCTACTAGCAGACTGGAACAAGTCTACAAAACGTAACCTAATGCAGGTCTCCATTCCAGATCCCATAATTTTGAAGAATTGCATTTAAGCCTGCTAATAAATGTGTGTTTTTTCAAATTTTATTGTCTTTCATATCCTTTCATTTTGGCTTTACAGAAGTATGAGATGCCAAAAATACTTGTGATGAATCAACATGCCCCCGGATTTACTAATCTTCCATGTAAGACTAGATTAGTCTTACACAGAAGTGCCAGTGTAAGAGTATGATGGCAACGCGCCATGCATATTAATGAGGGTGCACTGCCTCAACTCTAAAGCTTACACGGAGCATGGACGAGTGTAGGGGGCATGTTGGACTGCCGAGCAGTCCAAAAATCCATGCCCCAGCAATGTGGAAATGCTGCAATTTTGAGTTACATGAGCAAGTCCTCTCACATGTGTACAATGTAACACTACACTCCCCCATATGTTAAACAACTTACAAAATTAAAAATAAAAATATATTTTTTTCTTCCGATATAGCTGCCCGTATTTGCGTAGGTTTGCCCATTGCTTAGCTACAGTTAGCAGCTTAGACACCAGAAGAGAATAATAAGAAAAATATATGCAAATTAAGCAAGAAAGCAATAGCATAGTAGCATAGTGGTTAGAGCCTTTGCACAAAGAGGAGGCATTCCCAGTTCAAGTCCCACTACTGCACGTTCCATTTTCTGTGGGAAATCTGTATACAAAATTATTTCCTGACATTTTTTATGCATAAGTTTTTTAAAAAGCATTGAAATGTTAAATGTAGTAGTGAACGAATTATACATATATATATCTATATATCTATATATATATATATATATATATATATATATATATATATATAAATATATAAAGGTGAAATTGTTATGCATTCTGAGGCATGAGTACCCTATTTTAAGAAATATAAAGCACTACTAAGCACATTTTACCATTATTGAGCATATTTAAATACAATTGCACGTAGCTGCGCACCGCACTAACCAGTGCAACTGTAACGTATTTGCGCGTAGCTGCACACTGCGCTAACCAGCGCAACGTCGGGCAACATTGAGCGACATTGAGCAACTATGGGCAAAGTCAGGTAAAGTTGAGCAAAGTTGGTTAAACACGCTCACACCTGCTTTACTGTACCTTAACCAGTCAAGTCTGCCAAGCAGGAAAATAAAAATCAGTGACAGGGCTCGAACTCAGCATTCTGTACACTTTAGTCACAGTACTTAACCACTAAGCCATGACAGCATTTCACAAACATGCACTTTCAATAGACACATATCTATCAAAGGAATTTTAAACATTGCCAACATCAGCTAAGCCGGCGTGACTACAGCTGAGTTTTTCCAAAACTGGCCAATCACAAATAAGTGCTGGAGATTAGGCATATTTAAGCTCCACAGGCGGGAATACGTGCTATAACTGGTTGTAGCTTCCTTCTGCAGTCACCATGGCTGGTGTTGGTGAAGGCACTCAATTTAAAGTGCAATGCTGGGGCATCCAGGAGTCCAAAGTAATGGTTTGGCTCCTTGTCCACAATCATGAGTAAAGACTCCTGCGGGGCGAGTACCAGGGTACCCAATATAAAACAGAGGCCTGAAACAGTCTTACCCATGATCTCACCAGTGGCACTGGTGTTCCTCAGACTGGTGAGCAGGTCAGGCACCATTATTCTGACCTGAAGCAACGTAAGGAGGATCAACTTGACCAGTGGATACAGAAATCCCTTACGATACCTAACACCCCAGTACTGAGTAAGTAGCCATTATATTAAGTAGTTAAGAATTGCTATGCTTGTCTATACTATGGATAGGTATGTCTCAATATCACTGCTTTTACTTCACAGCTGCAGGTGTCTGGGCTATGAACCAGCAAGCCCATGAAGATAGGCTGCAAAGGCTGCATCATGAGGCAGGTTAGTAATTATTCTGCATGTACTATTATATAAAATAAATGTGAGAGCCTTCAAAAAGTATTTTAACCCAATAAATAAAGGTGTAATAATCCTTTAATAAATGTATGATTCATGGAGTGCGTCTGTGTCATTTTCTTTAATATGTTGTTGTACTGTTGCATTCTACAAATAGTAGTGTTGTATTAAGCAGTGTCAACCCACACTTGGGTAGGCCCATATAACGTGGATGAAGGGAGTGCCAGTATCTTGTATGCATATATACAGCCCTCAACTGTTGGTTCATGGCCAGCATGTTCAGGTTAATCTGGCACATGAGTAGCTTGGTATTATGTTCCCCAGAAATGTCAGTGTGCTGCCAGAAATGTAGGGAGCTGTTAACATATAACTGATATTTTCACCTGAACATATCTAGATAATTATATGAAAGTAGATCTGTCAGTGTACCATCTCAGCAGTAGTGTGTGTGAGCAACTCTCATAGTATGTTGCAGTAACATCTGCATCTTGGACAGTTTGTATGTAAGATACAGCTCATGTATATAATAATCTAGCAAAATCCATTTGCACAATATAAGAACATTGGGTAGTGTAATAATACATGTAAGGGACATATAACTGCAGTTAATAAGAATTAATGAAAACTAGAAGTTGTTAATTGAGCTATTTTTTCCCACCCTACTCTATGTGCATAAAAAATGCAATTCCACACCTCAAACAGTATGTCTAATCTCAAAACATTTATTTGGACATATGTCCTATTGGTTTATAAATATTTGCCTTTATTTATATGCATGTGCCCTGTTAAAACACTACAATATTGGTTGCCTGTTACCATCAATTCAACCTGCATGCTGTTGTAATGTCCACTATTGTTCTATATATGCATGTGTTATGCTTGCTTTTCAACTGTTGAAAATCTGGTGTGTTGGTTTAATGGGAATACTTCTGCATGCTGTTATAACTAATTGGGAATGCTGTTGACTGTTACTAACCCATATCTTTATTAAACCCTCCAAAGCATAGTTTGTATGGGAAGGCCAGTCCCAGCGGACCCACCTGTCCCACCTCAGCTGGCCATGGCACCTGGCACCAGCAGATCTGGTACCCAGCCTGAGACCTCCTCCTCCATTGACCCTGTGCCACCTTCAGGTGGAAACACTGCAGGGGATGGGGCTCGGTCCCCCCATGCAAGCGTGGGCGGAGGGGCACCTATCACCCTTTGAATGGTCCAGGCTGTGGTGCATAGAGAGATTGAACATTCTGTTGCAGAACCTCTATGCCAGCTTGAGGCCCAAGTGGTGCAACTCCTGGGTCAGCCTGCCCCTCCTACACAGCCCCCAGCACAGCCACCCTCTGGGCTGTGAAGTTGCAATGGTGACTGCCCATGGGTGGGGACCTCAGTCCCACTGTTTCCATCTGGGGGCTCATGGGCTTGCTATTTCCAAGCATCCCTCCCCGTCAAAGGTGTTCACCCACCACATGTCATATACCACCCCTGTATGCGTCTTGTTTGTCTTGTCTGTTTACCACCCCAACCTACCTCCCCAAATATACCTACTTCCCCTACCCCATATTCCACTCTCACCTGAAAAAAAAGGGCAATCTGCTCACAAAAAAAAATTACGCCCCATACATAGCTCCCCATTTTGCACACATGTCCACTGGACACATGAAATGTTATTTAATTGGCATTACAACATACTTTGTTGTCCTCACCCCTCTCTCAGGGGTTGAAAGGTTCATATCTACCTCCAAATGTATTGCATATGTACAGCTGTTGCTGTTGAAGAAATAGGCAGCTATGGACCTTCCCTGCACATGTCCTGCACATCCCAAGCTATTTTCCATACTGTCTTTCCCTCTTTGTACCCCTTTTTAACCACTTTCCTATCTCCCCATTTTTCTTTTCTTTCACGGGGGTGAGCGGAAGTAAGCACTATTAAGCAGTAGTGAGCAGGTTTACTCGGGTTTGCGCTTGTTTGCGCTTGGCTAAGCAATGCGCAGCAATGCGCAAAGCCACGCAAACCCTCTTACAACTGCTTAAAAGTGCCTTAGTCACTTTGTATGTGAGGGCCCTTGTTCTGCTCAGGAACAAAATAAAACACCTCTGTAAGTCTTGAACCTCGGACCTTGCACACACTACACAACATGAAGTACTGCTAAGTCACAATAGATATACATCATGTTGGCGCTTAAATAATTATATCATGTATCAGAATGAGTGAATGTAAAGGAAAATTAGGAATACCATACCACACAACTTGTTCTGTGGATGTTGACGAACAGTTGTTGTGGGATTACATTACATGACTGTGATAAGAGAAGCAGCCATTCTAGCAGGAAATAATGTTACACCATCACTTTACAACCCCACACAGTATCACAGCAGGGCAAACACTGGCATATCTGTTTAGGGCAGAGGCCATACCTCCCAACTGTCCCTAATTTTCAGGGATGTCCCTGATTTTGACACAAATTTTAGCTCTGTCCCTCTGAATCCCTCCTAAAACTACTTTGGTTTGGGCAGAAAGGTGGTGAATTACACTTAATGAATAATGACAATAATTAAGAGTTAGACACTTGTTTTACTTCAGAAAAGGTGTATTAATTCATATGCTCTGATTCTCTCAATGTTACAACTTAATCGCACTAATATTTTAAAGGTGTCCTTGATTGTCCCTGACTTTTTCTTGACTTTTCCCTGAGTCTGTTCACATATGTACCTGATTGGATGAGAAGTCTGGCAGAGGCAGAAACACAGAGGCATATTAGCCTTTCTGCTGTTACACACTGTGCAAATAGCTTTGGAAGGAGTTTCAGAAGCATACCCTTATGTAGGAATACAACACTGAAATACAAATGGATGTAGCCATGTATTGGTAGCAACCAACTGTAAGAATGTCATTGCTCTATTGCTGAAAATACCTGTGTGGTGCACAGACAAAAAATAACAGGCTATTCTCTGGCTATCATGTGGATAGGTCCATAGTTGGGAGTTACGTAGACAGACTACTTGCCTTGATAAACTAACATGTACACAGCAACCCTGTAAGTCCAGCAAGATAAAATCCACACAATACTACTTATGCTGTCTGTACTTCTGCAACCCTACCCAAATGTAAAATATACCTGTGTGTGCAGGGTCTTCCAAGGATGTAGGTAAGCATACTCACAGTACTGAAATGTGTCCAGTTTTTCTGAGCAGCTCGTGCTAATGTAAACACTAAAAAAGCACAAACTGTTTAGAACTGAGTAAATTAATTTTCACAGTATAGCAGTTCACAAACAATTCTTGTGCCAAAGGAATACATCTATATAACTAGCTTTGTATGGCAGTTAATTGTAACAGTTGAAAAGAAAGTATATCTTTCCATGTATCTTGGGGTAGCATTTTGAGGGGTGAGTACATTTCTACACTGACAAGTGGGTACTGGAAGCAGCAACATTAGGTCTGAGTACAAAATGTAAATCTCTGGCTACACCCCTGGCTTCTGATATAAGAACTATACCAACCTTCTGTCTTAAACAATGATGTCCACACCAAACAAGGATGATCTCCATCTTGGAAAGCTAAAAGGGCCACGCCTACATGAGTCAGCAATTTATAGTACTGGGTTGCTATGACAGTGATTACTGCAATTACTACACAGCAGGCTGCATGCAATTAGCAAATGGTGGCCACTTATTGGTGCAGAGGCCATCACATGCTCATGTGCAAATTCCTACAAAAGCAGGCTGCAATCTCTGCCAACAAACTCAATCACTCTATTGCAGAGACTGACAGAGAGAGAGACACAGAGAGAGAGAGAGAGACAGAGAAAGGGAAAAATAAATATTACCAAATTATACAAAGGAAAGGTATGTGACACATATGTATTTACTGGCATGTAGTAGATGTTATTGAAGAATAATCTACATGATGTGAAACATTCATATGTGGCAGCAGTACTTCTTTATGCACAGATGTTTTGCTTAACTACTGCTATGGACAATACTGTGTGTACCTGTGGGCAGTGGGACATACCTGTGAAATGTGTAGCTCAGCATTAAATGTCAAAGATCTGACCCATGTTATCTGTGTTCTGTACAGTAGTGTGGCCAATGGCTGTTGGGGGGATTAGTGCTGACATTATATAAACATGGGTGTGACAGAACAACACATGCATGATAGTCATATTAAAGTGTAGCTTAGCATTGGCAACTGCTGTAGCAGTCTAGTATGCTTATCTAGCATCTGTTACCATATATACCCCCTAATGTTAGTCTGTGTTCATATGTGACACCTGTTTGTGTTGCAGCAAGGCCCAACAGTTCAGCTGTGAGGTCCAGGGACTTTCAACAGTGTGGACCATGTGTGTGTATGCCACACACTTACGGAGAAATATATATGTGTCATATATATTCACATCTGTATATGTGCATAGAGCAGGGGACATATTGCAACTGTTTGCAAAGGGGGGAAATATATATGTTGGTGAAGGTTAGTATGCGCATATTTGTATGTAGGTTTTAGTGTGGGACAAACAAGACAGCATACAGTGCTGGTATATGACATGTAGTGGTTAAACACTGTGGGTGTTTGTTCGGTTTGCAATGTTGAAGCCAGTAAGGCCTGCTAAAGCTACCTGGGCTGGAAAAACCTCCAATGCATTTATCCCAAGACTGTGCAATTTTATTACATTACTGTACACCTTACATCCGTTGTATAATTGATATTCTCACTATGAAAGGTGAAATGTATATGTGCCTGCATATATATGTATATGTAGACAAATGGATGTGTATATGTTTACATATATATATATATATATATATATATATATATATATATATATATATATATATACACTCATACACACCTACATCTACTTGTTGTAATAGATTCTCTGTACTGTTGACTGACTGTGATGGTCAATATGTTTGTGAATATGTTAAATATATGCATCTGTGGGATAGCTTAGTGGGAAACTGTTTATGTTATGGTATTATGGGTCCTTGCTTTGATCCTAGCAAAAGCTGTGTATTCTGTTGCTAGGCAGAACAATTGCTATCTCATACAGTGTGATTAATTCCCTTGGTTTTAACTAGGGTGTGTTATTGGAGGCTAAAGCACTACATCTATTATTATTGATTGGTACTGATGTTGAATGCAAATCCTGTGTGTACTGTAGTACTAATTGAATCTCTGGGCCTGTACAGCAAAGTATGGTGTATGTCCACATTGCTTGCATCCACTGTTTTGTGTGGTCCCTGTATTCATCACAGATTAAGGTTGTTTAAGTACTGAGACACAGTACTGTATAATACACACTGAAAGCTTATCTGGGTTGTCATACCTTTGTGTCTTGTAATTATGTCTGATGTGTGTGTGGGTATGTCTGTAACATGCCTTTGACAGATGTGTGGTAATACATATAACTGCGTATCTGGCAACAGTCATAGTGTACTACAGCAGTATGTGACCTATACTCCCAATTGTGCACATATTTTGGCCACGGGTTTGGCATTATCAAGTTATGTGGTATAATAGTAACTGGACCTTACACTGATTGTGATGGATGATATATTTCTTTACATATCAGCTTGATGTATATCTGCTGTGGCTAGGTGGTGCATCGTGTTGCATACAGTGTGCCAGGTACCCTTGTATAGTCTTATATTATAATTTTATTTTGTTGCTGTGCAGAACATGGTTCATTAGATAGAGAGTGAGCAAGGCACTTTCAAGCAGTTGTGGAGTGAGCAGTGATAAGTGGCAGTTACAGTGTTTCACTCTCGGTTAGCTTATAGGTTGCTATATATGGCAGTTCAGTGATATCTGTACTGTATAATGTTAAATGTGCCATATGACTTGCTCAGACATATTTTTGTATTTATGTTTTCCAGGGATCATGGCCCACCACAAGAACCCGAGTTACAGTAGTGCTGAAGATGATATCATTACTAGCAGTATGATTCAGCACTACCATCTCATGTTCTCACGAACCAGCCAGGACCAGCAGGAGCGCACTGCAATGTGGCAAGATGTTGTCTGCAGGGTCAATAAGGTAGGCCTGCATAACCAGACATATTAGCAGGTACACCACCACTGCATGATCTTCTCAGACATGTCCGTCAGCGTGCTGCTGATGTGCGTAGACAACAGCTTGCAACAGGGGGTGGTGTTAATATCCATCCCCCCTCACCAGAGTGGAGGAGCTGCTCATGAGCCTGGTTGCATCTGCCCAACAACAACAGCAGCAGACATACACCATGATCGAGGTTGGAGCCACCCAGCAAGCACACATGGAGCATGCAGGTAACATGGCATATCTGTAGACTACTGTTACCTGTATTGGTAGATCATGCATATGCGAGATGTGGAGTGTGCCGTTCAAAGATGTGGAGCCTGTTGTTGTGCAATACTGATCATTTGGAACATAATCTGTAGCCCTGTGAATGTAAACTGTAGTACTGTAAGATTGCAAACACACAGTAGCAATGCCACAGCTGTGGCCACTGACAAACTGTCTCATCTCTATGTAGGTCCCTCTGGGGTCCCATCAAGGCAGCAGACAGATGCTGGTGAGTGTGTTCTACATTTATTATTGTAAATAAATGCTGCATGTCATAGTTAAGGTGTAGGCCATGTACACATGTAACACACCTACCCATAATGCATGCTGTGCATGTTTGGTGTAAGAGCACGCACATCTCACTAATGTGATTAGCTGCCTCAAACACATGCAATACCCAGACCATCTCAAACAAATTTGGCTAGACTGCAGTGACCATTGGATAGGCCCAGTTGATACTCAACATGCACATAACATACACATCTATGTCATACACAGAGCATTTTAACATGCTACACATAAAGGATTCCCAAACCCTATGTAAAGACACACTCTAGTATCCAAAATCTCATCCACACATTACACATAATATACCTGAGGGATAGAGGCCTATCCCGGAGCATTTAAACACTCTGCAACACACTACGCATTCATGTCAGGAAATGCTCCTTATTAGCCTCCTTACAAACTCACGTAACAACTGGTTGTGAAATGGTGAATTTAGCCAATATAGTACAGTTCCGGCACAGCATGATTAGTGCTGGTTTGTGAAACATTTGTAGTCTTGAGTGACCACCTGATGCTTCATGATGATGGCCTATGGTACTATACCCCATCCAGTTATTGTAACCACAGTACTACACATAGCTGTCATTGCTACACACCATAATGATGCATGTGTGCATACATATGCACCACTAAACAGTATGCATACCAATCACCATTTGCACAACTGACACATATATGTCTTGTGATGCTATTGAGTGGCTAGGTCATATGACATATATTGGGTATGTGTAGCATTTGAATATGCAGTTGTGTTTTAGCATGCCATGTCATGGATGAGACTGGCATGTCCACAGTATGATCTACACTCACTATAAGTGCCGTACATTGGGTATGTGGCCAAACGGTATTCCATCAATTATCCATGCACCACTGATGACGTTGTGTGAATACTCATCATGCATGTGCTAAAAATGTGTCCACAATTATTTTCTAAAGACACAGAGGCTGTAATCAGCATTGAATACCTATCTGACACACAGATACACATCCAGCAATGGTATGTACACCTGTGAGTTATGGTGCACAGTACATCACAGGGTTATGAATACCTGCACAGCAATGTTGTGTCCATGTATGCATTGTGTTCCAGGGGGAGGGCCATCACCTAATAACAAAACACATGCATCAAAGCAATGTATACTGTTAGTAACAAGGACTGACTACACTTGCACTGCATGCTGTTGAGCAACACATGTCCTGCATGCTGACATGTGTGATATGACTGTTTTTGCTTGTGATACTGTACCCCACCATCACCTGCTATTGTGTATGTTCTGTGATTGCTGGTGTATGTGTCTGCTTTTGGGAGGAGTGTAGTTCTGTGTGCGTGCATGTGTGCATGTGTGCATGTGCGCATGTGCGCATGTGTGCATGTGTGTATGCGTGCATGTGCGCATGTGTGCATGTGGTCTGAAGTCATGTTCAGGTCTTAAAGTGTGTTTCCTGTTTTCCTCTGACAGGTGGTGAGTTGGGGCTGGTTCAGTACAGCAGGGAACCTGATGTCACTGAGACAGACAGTGATCATGAGGATTGGTGTGTTGAGGCACAGGCAGGTTTTTCAGGGTCTGTTGGGCCACCAATTGACAGTGCACAAGTCTCCACCCCATCCATGCACACAGTCATACTGACTGTACATCCATCATCACCATTGCCCTTAACTGAGGGACAGTGTACGGTTGGTAAAAGGGGTTGGCACT
>NC_056732.1:544424311-544440469 GCF_019279795.1 Protopterus annectens | reverse complement strand
AGAGTTTGGAGATTACCAATGTCTTTGTTTATAAGTTCCATGATGATACGCTCCATGGCCTTGCAGACCAGGCTCATCAGGCTAATGGGGCGCTAGTTCCCGGGTCCTTGGTGGCTCCCCCCTTATGTAGTTGGATAACCGTCGCTGTGCAACATTCAGCAGACACAAAGCCTGAGGTGAGGCTATGATTGAACATGGCACTTAGGTGTGGTGCCAGTTCGTTCTGTAGTTCGTGTAGAATGCAGCCTGGTATGTTGTCTGGTCCCATGAATGCTGTGTTCCTGGCTTTGGAGAGTGTGGTTTTTTACCTGTGCAGCCGTGATTACAGGAACTTTGCATTCTTCCGGTATAGAGATGGGCTCTTTAATGGGTGAGAGGGGGGTAAAGTTAGCACTGAACCTATCTGCCAGGATGTTGACAATATCAGTTGGGTCTGTATATTTATTGCCATTGTGCTGCAACTCTAAGCAGATCTGAGTGTTGCCATTGAGATTCTTGACATAGCTATAGAATGCTTTGTGGTTGTCTTTAGAATAAATGGTGATTTTGTTTTTGTAACTAGCTTTGGAGGATTTTATCAGGGATCGCAGCTTCTTAGTGAGGCTGACCAGGGAGCTCCTCCACTCATGGGATTTTACTCTCTTTTGCAAAAGTTTCTTCCTTCTGTTGTACAGTTTGTTTATGGCAGGGGACCACCAGATTGGCTTCCTTTTTTTGGAAGATAGCATCTTGATTCTGTTTGGGATAGCACGATCCATGCACTCATGTAAGTGCTTATAAAGTGCAGTTGTGTAGGATTCAGTAGTCTTAACTGTATTGTCCATCTGCATGGGTGTCATGAAGTTCAGCACTTCTGTCTTAAGAAGCATGAAGTTGGCTTTGGAGGAATTTTTTAACATGGTTTCCTTAATGGGGGAGCGCAGAATGTGGATATGTAGGGTAATTAGATTATGGTCAGATTGGACCAATGAGGCATTGACTTCAGGTGTGGAACACTGGTCACTCAAGACAATCCAAACCCCGTTACCAACCCAAATAACCACAAAGTGAGCTAAATGTTACTCATTGCCAGACGTCTCAGCCTCCAAATGCACACACTCCAGCCACTTCTCAGTATGGAGATTATTGATATCTGTGCAGTAACAGAAACCTAGTTCACGGCTCCAGGGAGCACACCAGCACTACCAGAATACTACTCATTCCATACCTTCCATACCATACCAGCAAAACACACACATAAACAGACATTACCATACTTGGAGAATACAAATATTAATCTGAAAAAGAGAGAGTGTCCTCCAAAGCAGACAAGCAAGCAACATGCACCTCCAAGCACATGCCAGAAAACACATAATACACCAAAGCAGTGTGCCTCAAAACAGGCCCTAAGGCAAAACAACATACCCAACACACTAGTAGTAGGTGACTCCATAGTCAGGCACACAGATGTTCCACTCATTCGGCTGGACAAGGGGAAGGTTACTGTCAGTTGTCTGTCAGGTGCTATCCGCCACATAACATAAGCACTTACATCGCTCCAGAACAGGTACATATATGACGTGTTCTTTGTACATGTCAGTGTGAATGATCTGAGACATACCTCCCAGGACAACATGACAAGAGATATATAGTAGCTCTATGATCATGTAGCCCAGGCTGGTATGACCCTGACCTTGAGTAGCATCTTACCTTCACCTACATGATATTGCAATATAACAGAAAGATGATAAACTTCAACAATTGGCTGAGCTTCTGGTGTCATTCAAAGGGGATCCAGTCTCTGTCTGCCTGTGATGACATGATAGACAAGCCTCGTTGCTTCGCTAGAGATGGTTTGCACCTGTCACCCCTATGCTTCTGAATACCGGCCAAGGCTCTTGCTGTCCCCATATTAGCTTTTTTAGGCAAGGCCCAAAGGTTCATAGGTTCATAGGTAGGTACTAGGCTATCGGCCCTGGGGCCTATACAAGCCCAGCCAAAAAGGTACCCTGGCTTTTGCCACCCAAGAAATGTATTTTCCTGTGCCACTGTCGAGCAGAGACACAGAAGTGATCCCCGGGGTGAATTTCCTATTTCCCATCCAATCATCAAGATTTTTCTTGAAGAGTGCTAATGAGGAGCTTTGTTTGATATAGATAGGTAGTTTATTCAGGAGTATGGGAAGTCTCTGGGACAGGAATCTATCCCTCCGGCATGTTCTGTTTATTGTGGTGACAAGGTTTAGATTCCTAGAGCGTGTAGCTTGGAGGGATTGGGATTTCTTTAAGTGGAGAATGCCCAACAGCTCTGGGTTTGACATAGCTTTGTATGTTAAGCAGAGATCACCTTTGAGTAGGCGATATGCGACGGAGTAAAGCTGGAGTTTTTTGAGACGGTCTGTGTAGGGCATGTGTTTGAGGTCTGTAATCCTCTTTGTGAGGTATTTCTGCGGCCTTTCTAGTTGTTGTAGATGTCTTGTGAGGTACATACCAAAAGGGGCATTGTACTCTATAATGGATCTAATGAGTGATGAGTAGAGGGGAACAATGACCTATTTTTTCTGCATGAGAAACCATTTGTGATGAGGTGTGTCACGTAGAAGCATTTCCTGACTACTGTGGCAATGTGATTATCAAAGGAGAGACTACTGTCCACCTGTGTCCCAAGGTCTCTTATCACACTTTCTGTGTTAAGTATACTACTGCCTATGTTGTAGTTCATGGGTGCAGAGTTTTTACCAAAGGGGATGACAATGCACTTTTTGGCCTTGACCTTGAGGCCATGGCTTTGACACCAGGCATCTGTCTCAGTGAGGCCCTTTTGTAGGATGTCCACATCATTAGTGGTTTTGATTATGGCTCCTAGTTTGTAGTCATCTGCAAACTTCATTAGCCAAAGACCTTCTGTGTTAGCCTGTACTTCAGAGAAGTAGATACCAAACAGGACAGGACCCAGGACTGAACCCTGTGGTACTCCACTTGTCACTGGTCTGAAGTCGGATTTGGAGTCTGCTACTTTCACAGTGTGGGTTCTGTCAGTGAGCCAGTTGGCAACCCATCTTGTGACATAGGGATTTATACCTAGTTTAGTGAGTTTATCTATAATTCCAGAGTGGGGGATGGTGTCGAAAGCCTTGGCAAGATCTAGATGGGCTGTGTGAACCACCTTACCCTTGTCTACGGCTTTGGTGACTGCTTCAAAGAAGTCTATCAGGTTTAGGAGACATGATCTGCCTTTTACAAACCCGAACTGGTTGGGGTCCAGAGTTTGGAGATTACCAATGTCTTTGTTTATAAGTTCCATGATGATATGTTCCATGGCCTTGCAGACCAGGCTCATCAGGCTAATGGGGCACTAGTTCCTGGGGTCTGTGGTGGCTCCCTCCTTGTGTAGTGGGATAACCATCGCTGTGCGCCATTCAGCAGACACAAAGCCTGAGGTGAGGCTATTATTGAACATGGTACTTAGGTGTGGTGCCAGTTCATTCTGTAGTTCATGTAGAATGCAGCCTGGGATGTTGTCTGGTCCCATGGATGCTGTGTTCCTGGCTTTGGAGATTGTGGTTTTTACTTGTGCAGCCGTGATTACAGGAACTTTGCATTATTTCGGTATAGAGATGGGCTCTTTAATGGGTGAGAAGGAGGTAAAGTTAGCACTGAACCTATCTGCCAGGATGTTGGCAATATCAGTTGGGTCTGTATATTTATTGCCATTGTGTTGTAACTCAAAGCAGATCTGAGTGTTGCCATTGAAATTCTTGACATAGCTATAGAATACTTTTTGGTTGTCTTTAGAATCAGTGGCGATTTTGTTTTCGTAACTCGCTTTGGAGGATTTTATCAGGGATCGCAGCTTCTTAATGAGGCTGACCAGGGAGCTCCTCCACTCATGGGATTTTACTCTCTTTTGCAACAGTTTCTTTCTTCTGTTGTACAGTTTGTTTATGGCAGGGGACCACCAGATTGGCTTCCTTTTTTTGGAGGATAGCATCTTGGTTCTGTTTGGGATAGCACGATCCATCCACTCATGTAAGTGCTTATAAAGTGCAATTGTGTAGGATTCAGTAGTCTTAACTGTATTGTCCACCTGCATGGGTGTCATAAAGTTCACCACTTCTATCTTAAGAAGCATTAAGTTGACTTTGGAGAATTTTTTTAACATGGTTTCCTTAATGGGTGGGCAGGGGGGGGGCAGAATGTGGATATGTAGGGTAATTAGCTTATGGTCGGATTGGACCAATGAGGCGTTGACTTCAGGTTTGGAACACTGGTCACTCAAGACAAACCAAACCCCTTTACCAATACAAATAACCACAAAGTGAGCTAAATGCTACTCATTGCCAGAAGTCTTAGCCTCCAAATGCACACACTCGAGCCACTTCTCAGTATGGAGAATATTGATATCTGTGCAGTAACAGAAACCTAGTTCACACCTCCAGAGAGCACACCAGCACTACCAGGATACTACTCATTCCATACCTTCCAGCATCAGAACCTGGATCATAGTACATAGGGTGGGGATGTATCCATATTCATCAAGGATACCTACACCTCTCTCTATATCCCCTCTACAGGATATGTACCCATAGAATGTTGCACAGCAATGTTCTTCCCACTCCACAGGGGTGGGGCCACAAAAGACCCTTGGCATTCCCGCTCTATGAGACTGACGAGTCTGATCTGCAAGGCAATGGAGCCAATCATATTGGAAGTCAACAATAAAGACATTGGGAACCTTCACACAGTTTAGCACACCCAGTTTGACTTCGTCAAATGCAGATCACGCCTCCTGAACTGGGTGGATTTCTTTGAGACAGTTACCCAGACTACAGATTATTTCAAGGAGCTCCACACAGCCTACCTATACCTCGCTAAGGCCTTTGACACTATTTCCCAGTCAGGTATCATAGATGAACTCACCAACTTGGGTATAAATTAATACATCACAAAATGGATTGCAAACTGGCTCACAGATAGATCCCACAAATTAAGAGTTGCTGGCTATATGTCAGACTCTAAACTGGTAACAGCTGGTGTCCCTCAGGGTTCAGTCCTGGGGCCGCTCCTGTTTGGTATAGACTTCTCAGAAGTACATGCCAACACAGGAGGGTTGTGGTTGACTAAGTTTGCTGGGAACTGTAAAGTGTTTGCCATAATAGATTCCCCGGATGACACAAATATTCTCCAGAAGGGACTCTATGAGACAGATGTGTGGTGTCAGAATCATGGCCTCAAGCTCAATTTGAAAGAATGCATAGTAATCTCCTTTGGGGAAATTAAAGAACCCACAAACTACCACATAGGTGTTACCCCCTAAAATCTGACAAGGTAATAAGGGATTTGGGGACACAAGTAGATAGTCATCTTTCCTTTGACAACCATGTTGCCAAAGTGATTAGGAAATCCTATGTGGCCCATCTAATCAACAAAGGGTTTGCATCAGGATCAAAAGAGGTAGTGGTGGCCCTCTACTCTTAAGTCATCAGACCCATCATTGAGTACAATGCACCATTTTGGATGTACTCGACTAAGCATATCCAGCAGCTGCAGAGACCACAGACGTACCTCACCAAGAGGATTACTGGCCTCAAACAGTTGTGTTATGCAACACAACTGGTAAAACTAAATCTGTTCTCCGTTGTGTACCGCCTACTCAGAGGCACACTCTGTGTAACATACAGAGCCATGTCCAACACATAACTGTTGAACATGCACCATCTAAGGATAACAAAATTGAGTCGCACTACACACTCCAGGGATATGAACCTCATCACAACAATGAATACAACATGCTGGTGGGATAGAGTACCATCCCAGACACTTGCCTTACTGTGGAACAGAGTCCCAATGTACATCAGACAGAGCCCCTCGCTGACACTCTTCAATAGGAACCTTGATGAGTGGATGGGAAACAGACAATTCACGCCAGACATAACATCAGCAGCACCACTAGAAAGGGGCTTAGGGTACTAACTATTAGAACTAGGGCTTAGGAGACTAACCAATGGGGTGGTAAAAGCTGCACAACTTGCCTAGGCTAATATATGCCTTCCTGAAGATAGTATACTACATACCTATGAACACTACATACCTATGAACCTATGTGACAGGTACATACCTACAGATAGTAGATGTGTACTTCATTGTACAATCATGTTGTACAGCAGGCACATGCACCACATACACTGTAATGCTTACAGATACTGGTGGCTATTATGTACAGTGGGTGAGATGTGCACCTCATGTCTTTTGTGCCATTGGGATGTGTGCTGGGTGGGACAGTCCTGGATGGCTACCTGTCACGGTCACCCTCTTACACACATCTCTGCCCATCCATCTTTGGCTTATTATACCATGTTCCCACTACATATATATATATATATATATATATATATATATATATATATATATATATATATAGGTACATAGGTAGGTAATAGGCTATCTGCCTGAAGGCATATATTAGTATGGCCAGAGTGTGCAGCTATCACCACATATGGGGTTAGTCCCCTATGCCTCTGTGTAGTAGAGCTGATGAAGTGATCCATGGTGTGACAGTTCAGTTTCACATACACTCATCAAGGCTCCTCTGGAAGAGTGTCAGTGAGGGACTCAGCTTAATGTAGGTTGGGAGCCTGTTACAAAGCAAGGGAAGTCTGTGAGTTAGTAATGTATCCTTCCAACATGTTCTATTTATTGTTGTGATGATTATATCCCTAGAGCATGTGGCACAGTGGGCTTGCGTTTACTTCAGATAGAGCATGTACATCAGTTCTGCATTGGACATGGACCTGTCTGTTGGGCAGGGATCACCTGAGTAGACAGTATGCAACAGAGTACAGAGTGAGTTACTTCAGTCTTGTTGCATGGGGCAACTGTTTGAGGCCAGCAATCTTTTTGTTGAGGTACTTTAGTGGTCTTTCCAGCTACTGAAGGTGCCTAGTCAGATTCATCGCAAGTGTGTCGTGGTACTCTCTGATGGGTCTGATGACTGAGTAGAGGCAACCTCCTTTGACCTACATGCAAAGACTTTGGCAATTTGTGGGAACACATAGCATGATTTTCTAACCACTTTGTGAATGTGTTTCTGAAAGTAGCGATGACTATCCACATGTCCATAGATACTTATTATTACCTCTATATATAGGGTGTTGGCACCTATGTGGTATTTGTATGACTGTAGCTCGAGGCCATAATTTTGACACCACATCTGTCTGACTGATATCCTTTTTAAGGATGTCTCTGTTGTCCCAAACATTGATTATGACAACCTTTTTGCAGTCATCCACAAACTTTGCTAACCATAGCCCTTTTGTGATTGACTGTATTTTTGAAAAGTATACACCAGACAGGAGGGGTCCCAGGACTGAGCTATGGAGGACAGCAGTTGTTACCAGCTTACAGTCCAACAGGGAGACCGCAATTCTTACCTTGTGGGATCTATCTGTGCCCCAGTTGGCAATCCATCAGATGACATACATGTTTATGCACAGGTTGTTGATTTTGTGGATACGACGTGTGTGGGATGTTAGAAAAGGGTTTTTCAAGGTCTATGTAGGTCGTGTGGAGCTCATTTCATTGATGTATGTCCTGGGTAACTGCTTTGAAAACTGTCTAGCAGGTTTAGGGACCATGATCTGCCCTTGACCAAACCAAAATGGGTAGGGTTGGGTGTTTGTAGGCTCCAAATAGCTCTGTTTATGAGTTCCATAATAATGGACTCCATGGCCTTGCAGATCAGGCTTATTAGGCTTATAAGACAATAATTCCCATGGTATGTTGTGCACCAACACTTGTGGAGTGTGCCAAATATTGCTGTAACTCATTCAACAGTTTCATATCCTGTACAGAGGGTGAGTCTCAACAGACTGTTCAGGTGCAGGGTCTGTTTGTTTTGGAGTTCATATAAGACACATTCAGGAACACCATGTCATCCCATAGACACCATGTTTTTAGGTTTGGATAGAGGTGTTTAACCATTGTATATGTGATTTCTGGCTTTTCACAATCTCCAGGTATGGTAATGGGCCCTTTTGTCAGTGAGAGGGGGGTAAATATGTATGAACCTGTCTGACAGGATGTTGGCAATGTCAGTCATGTACATATATTCATTTACACTTTGCACTGACTCAGAACATATGTGAGTTTACATTGATATTTATGACATAGCTAAAGAAAGCTTCATGGTTCTCTATGGACTCTTTGGCAATATTTTTGCCAGAACATGGCTTGGATAATGTTAGGAGTGTTCATTGTTTCTTGATGATACTGATTGGAGATTTATTGATCTTCTTTGGATTTTCACTTTCTTTGAACAACTTAAGTACTTGTATTGCATAGTTTGATTATGACAGGGGTCCAATATATTATATAGATCTGTTTTCATATCACTTTGTGCACAAGGCAGGATTGGTGAATAGTGACATGTGTCTGGAGTAAGAATTGCAACTGCCAGATATGTGTGGTCCACTGCTGTACTCAGACATGGCCTAAGTGTGTGAGCAATTCTCAGTATGACCTTTCAGTATGTTGTTGACTGAAATTTGCTTCATTTGTTTGTGTGTGAGCATGCCCAGTATGACCTTTCAGTATGTTGTTGACTGACATTTGCTTTGTTTGTTTAAGTGTGTGTGCATGCCCGGTATGACCTTTCAGTATGTTGTTGACTGATATTTGCTAAATTTGTTTAAGTGTGTGAGCATGCCCACTATGGGCATATATATACTATATATGTGTGTGAAAATTCAAGTTGTTTTTTACTTCAGGGCTCAACTTTGTGTTGTACATCGACAGGAAGCACGCTGTGCCTGCAGGGCTTCCATGAGTCAATTTGCATCGACTTATCAACATTTCTACATACAGGGGGGACAGCTATTATTTCTACATTTCTACCTGGGGGGCACACCTGATTGTTACTGTGGGTGTACATAGGATGAGGGGTGCCCCTGACACTTATGCACATTTTCTAGGCCTGCACTGCTATGTCAGGTACTCCATTTCAGTCTGTACTGTTGCCTATCATACTGGCTTGAGGCATACCACTGTACTACAGACCTTAGCTTCCAATTACACGCATATTAGTTTGTGACTTCATAGCCTACCCAACCCACATCACACTGCCTAGCCTGCTATCTGTCTGCATAGGCCTGGGGGGAGGTTACTCATATGCCTCTTCAGAGGGCATGATACAGCATTTGTTTGTGTTTGCGTTTGTCTTTAGTTGTCCTGCTGGCTGTGACTGTTAGGTATGTGACCCCCCCAACTGGTACATGTGAGTGACTTAAGTTGTGTCTGTTCCAGTGAAATGCTGTCATGGCTTAGTGGTTCAGTACTGTGAATATAGTGCACAGTATCCTGAGTTCGAGCCCTGTCACTGCTTTTTATTTTCCTGCTGGGCAGACCTGACTGGTTAAGGAACAGTAAAGCAGGTGTGAGGGTGTTTACCCGACTTTGCTCGACTTTGACCAACGTTGCCTAACTTTGCCCGACGTTGTGCTGGTTAGCGCGGTGCGCAGCTATGCCCAATTGTATTTAAATATGCTCAATACTGGTAAAATGTGCTTAGCAGTGCTTTATATTGCTTAAAATAGGGCACTCATGCCTCAGGTGGTGCTGCAGGGCTGCCTATGTTAGATGCCATAGTACATAGTAAGTATTTTTTGATTATTTTAACAGATTACTGTTTTTATAATTTAATATATATAAAGCACTTTGTCTATTCAGAATCTTCAGAAATCTTTTTCTGTTTAAAAACTGTCATAGCTTGTTGTCTTAGGCTATTGTATAAACTGAAACATTTACTCTGTGTAATTATCTCTTGGCTAGTGGGGGCTGGTTCTTTTGTGTTCTTGTAAAAAAAAGTTGTTGTTCTGGTCTTTGGTGCAGGCTGGAGAAGTTGTTTGACCGCAACTGAGCTACAAAATATAAGTATTTTTGATTATTTTAACAGATTACTGTTTTATAATTTAATATATATAAAGCACTTTGTCTATTCAGAATCTTCAGAAATCTTTTTCTGTTTAAAAACTGTCATAGCTTGTTGTCTTAGGCTATTGTATAAACTGAAACATTTACTCTGTGTAATTATCTCTTGGCTAGTGGGGGCTGGTTCTTTTGTGTTCTTGTAAAAAAGTTGTTGTTCTGGTCTTTGGTGCAGGCTGGAGAAGTTGTTTGACCGCAACTGAGCTACAAAATATAAGTATTTTTGATTATTTTAACAGATTACTGTTTTTATAATTTAATATATATAAAGCACTTTGTCTATTCAGAATCTTCAGAAATCTTTTTCTGTTTAAAACTGTCATAGCTTGTTGTCTTAGGCTATTTTGTCCCACCCTCCTCCCTGTTGTGTCTTGCTCTTATACTTGGTGGCTTTGCAGTTGCCGCCCTACTGTGACACACCTCCCAGTCTAGTGTCATTAGCTCATTCTTCTTAATACAGAGAGAACATTTGATAAGGCCTTCTGTTCCTCCTTTTTACCTTTTCAAAAGTAAAACAAAACTTTTTTTTCTTCTTCGCCTGAACCTTCTTGTGTTCTGACTGTCCTTCTCAAACATATTGGAAATATACAGTATATTTCAGAGCATTTGTTATAACTGTATTTGCTATAACCGATTTAAGTATTTTTTCTGGCTTTTGAATATTTACTGCTTAGCGACTGCATCTTAGCCTGTTTATACAGCTCTGCATTCTATTTAAACTGTTTTGTGTTGATTAACTGTTTTGCACTCTTAAAAGTTATTTGTTGCTTAATTTTACCTGTAGGCTAACACACTCAAGTGTGCTAGCCACTTAAAAGCATTTATAGCATTTACTGTCTGTTTTTTTCCTTGTCTCTGTAAAAAAAAAAAAAAAAAAATCTCTTGTTTTCCCACCTTACTGAACTAGAGTAGTCCAGTTTCAGAGTTGCTGATCCCTGGGCTTTGTTTTTAGTTCCTGTTACTGATCCATTGCCTTATTAGGAAGGAGGGAAGTTTCTTTGCTTACCAGTGGGAGTGGGAAGCACTGAGCAGCCTTTTGTCCGAATTGGTGAAGTTTCAGCCAGAAACTAGTAGTCTATTGGTCGTTTTGGGCCAATTCTAGCTCCTTTCAGCCCCTGCTATAAAACACGCTAAACACGTGTTTTCCAGCTTGTACCAACTCTGCACAGATCCTCGTGGTGGCCTGCAGAGTGATCCAAGCAGCAGAGAGCTAAAAGAGTGACTTTCTACCAGATATAAGTATTTTTGTGGCTTTCCCACTGTTATTAAGCTAAGCGACTGCATTTAGCCTGTTTTACTGCTACTTTAAGTGATTTCTGCATTTTACACTGTTTATTGCACTTTAAGTTACTAATTGTTGCAAATTGTTTCTGTAGGCTACACACTAAAGTCGCTAGCCGATTTACAGCATTTATAGCATTTACTGTCTGTTTTTTCCTTATCTCTGTAATAAAACAAAAATCTCTTGTTTTCCCACTTTACTGAACTAGAGTAGTCCAGTTTCAGAGTTGCTGATCCCTGGGCTTTGTTTTAGTTCCTGTTACTGATCCATTGCCTTATTAGGAAGGAGGGAAGTTTTTGCTTACCAGTGGGAGTGGGAAGCACTGAGCGCCTTTTGTCCGATTTGGTGAAGTTTCAGCCAGAAACTAGTAGTCCATTGGTCGTTTTGGGCCAATTCCCAGCTCCCTTCAGCCCCTGCTATAAAACACGCTAAACTGTACTGCTGATCTAACCAGCATATCCTATAACTGAAAAGTTCATCTCTACTTGATTCCCAAGTAGACTATTCTCTATCTGTAAAGCCTAGCACTTACTCCTACAGTACTTGCACCTTGATAAAGCACTCTTATTATAGATAGTACCCCACCAGCCCAAAACCCACTTCCCGGAGTCCTTTGAAAGTTCTTTATCTACTACTTCTAGTATGTCGAGGATCAGTTGCTAGTGTCCTCTCCAGCTCAACTGGTGAACCTGGGAATATTGAGGCAATGTTACAATTGCCTCATGTACACAGACAATCCTCTCCTTCTCCCACAAAACACAAATACATGCGAGAGATGCAACTATATGGCCAAACTGGAGGCTGAGCTCTCTCAACATAGGACTGGCAAGACCAGACAGGAGGAGAAGGCAACCACACACAATACATACCCAGTCACACATGGTACCATCACAACTTCAAATCATACACATACTCACACAAAGACATACTGGAGGCTCTGGTCAAAATTTACCAAAACAGCAGAGGCCACCAAAGCAGACACCCAAACAACTACCACCTCACGACCCAACACATGCAACACATAGACCACACAGTCAGAGTGTCAAACAGTCACAGCCCTTAAGGCCAAACAAAATGCCAGACACACTTGTCATTGGTGATTCCATAGTCAGACACACTGGCGTCCGCTCACCAGACTGAGTAAGGAGAAGGTCACAGTAAGCTGCCTGTCGGGCGCTAGAATCCGCCACATAACGCAAGCACTCAGGTCTCTCAACAGCAGGTACAAGTCGACTCAGTCATTGTCCACGCTGGTGTCAACGACCTGAGACGTACCTCCTTGGACTACATGAAAGGGACGTCGAGGAGCTCTCTGATTATGTAGCCCAGGCAGGTATGACCCTGACCTTGAGCAGTATCCTACCTTCACCTAGAATGATGCCACAATACAGTGATAAGATGATCAGCTTTAATAATTGGCTTAAATTCTGGTGTCATTCAAAGGGATCAATGTCTGTCTGCCTGGGATGACATGCTGGACAAGCCACGCTGCTCAAGGGACGGCTTGCACCTGTCACCCTGGGCTTCGGATATTGGCAAAGGCTCTTGCCACCCCATAGTGCCTTTTTAGGCAAGGCTCAAATTCTAAACCTACCACCCTAGAACACCAAAAGGAAAAAACTAAGGGTAATGCTGCTCAATGCCAGAAGTCTCAATCTCAAGATGCACGCACTGAGGCCCTTCTCAATATGGAGAACATCGATGTCTGTGCTGTGACAGAACCCTGGTTCAAGGCTCCTGAGAGCACCCCAGCACTAACAGGTTTCACCTCATATCATACATTCCGGCCCCAAAATCCGGACAACACCAAGAAAGGAGGGGGGGTGTCCATATTCATAAAGGACACCCACACCTCAAGGTTGGTGGCAATGCACGATGCATCTGAGACCATCCAGGTGCAATTAACCATAGGCAAGACTGCTCTGCAATTTGTAGCATGTTACAGGCCACCCTCTCAAACTCAGGAACCTCACATGGCCTTCCTGAAAACATTGGAGGGATAAATGTATCTCCAAACACCATCATACTAGGTGACTTCAACTACCCTAATATAGACTGGGAACACTACTCAAGCCCGAACACTCTAACCCAAAGATTCCTGGAGTTCATAAACTCAAATGCCATGGAACAACTAGTCACCATCCCCACAAGAGGTGAAAACATACTTGATCTCATCATCACGAACATGGGATCAAAATGTTCAACACTGAAGTATACCCCTCACTGGTGAGATCAGATCATAAACTAATCTCGCTGGAGGTCCTCATCCCCCCACCTGAAACAAAAAAGACCACAGTGAAAAACTTCTCAAAAGCCGATTTCACACTTCTAAAACTAGTGTGGTCTCCTTTAAGGCCCCTGAGCCAGTGGTAAACATTACTCAAACCGCTGAATCACTTACAAATGCCTTCTACCAGCACCTACAGGACTGCATGGATCAGGCAATCCCAAACAAAACTAAGACTCTCTGTACCAAAGGCAAGCATCCAGTCTGGTGGACCCCAGCCATAAACAAGCTCTACAACAAAAGGAGGAAGCTACTACAAGATAGAGCAAAATCCTTGAAAGGTAAGACACCTTTGATCATTATAAGTAAAAACTAAGAGCTCTCATAAAATCATCCAAGGCAAATTTTGAGAGAAAAATCGCCAAGGACTCTAAAGACAATCATAAGGCCTTCTTTAGCTATGTTAGAAACCTATGAGGAAACTCCCAGATATGCTCAGAATTAGTTCAAAATGATGTGAAAATTACTGAACCTACACACATTGCTAACATACTGGCTGACAGGTTCAGTGCAAACTCCCCCCCCCCCCAAAAGGAGAGATATCTTTTCCAGAGGATTGTAGCCCCAAACATCTCCAACGCCCAGGTGAGAACTGCCCTCACTAAGGCAAAAACACAGCATCCATGGGACGGATGGTGTCCCCGGCTGTGTGCTTCATGAACTCAACGAGGAATTAAACCCACAGTTAGGACAGCTGTTTAATCTTAGCCTCACCTCAGGATACGCCCAAGGAGTGGCGCGCGACTGTGGTCCCACTTCATAAGGCGGTGCCTCCACAGACCCTGGAAATTACCGCCCCATTAGCTTGACAAGCCTTATCTGCAAAGCCATGGAGAGGATCATAATGGAACTCATAAATAAAGACATAGGGAACTTGCAGACTTTGGATCCAACCCAGTTTGGCTTTGTCAAAGGCAGATCCTGCCTCTTAAACTTGGTTGACTTTTTCGAGACAGTCACCAAGGCCATTGATGAGGAAAGGCAGTCCATACAGCCTACCTCGACCTGGCAAAGGCCTTGACACAATACCCCACTCAGGTATCATCGAAAAACTCATCAGCTTGAATGTAAACCCATACATCACAAGATGGGTTGCAAACTGGCTAGCGACAGAACCCACAGGGTCAGAGTTGCTGGAGCCATGTCAGACTCAAAGCCTGTCACAAGTGGTATCCCACAGGGCTCAGTCCTGGGTCCACTCTTGTTCGGCATCTACTTTTCTGAAGTACAAGCAAACACAGGAGGGTTATGGCTGACAAAGTTTGCAGATGACTGCAAACTGGCGCCATAGTCGAAAACACATCTGACACAGATATCCTCCAGAAGGGCCTCACAGAAACGGATAACTGGTGCCAGAGCCATGGCCTGAAGTTAAACGCCAAAAATGCATAGTCATACCCTTTGGGAAAAACAAGGTTACCCCTAGCTACCATATAGGTGACAATCCACTGAGCACAGAAAAAGTCATCAGGGATCTGGGGACCCAAGTTGACAGTAGTCTTTCGCTTGACACTCATGTTGCTAAAGCAGTTAGGAAAACCTTCTATATCGCCCACCTGATCATGAAGGGATTCACATCTAGATCAAGGGAGGTCATCGTCCCCTGTACTCATCACTCATTAGACCTATGATTGAGTACAATGCCCGTTCGAATGTATCTGACCAGACACCTGATGCAGCTTGAAAGGCCCCAAAAGTTCCTCACCAAAAGGATAAAGGGTCTCAAAAATATGTCTTATGCTGCCCGACTGAAAGAACTCCAGCTTTATTCAGTCTCATACCGCTTGCTCAGAGGTGACCTGTGCCTGACATATAAGGCCATGTCAAACCCAGATTTGATGAATATGCTTCACCTCAAAAATCTAGATCCCTCAGAACCACAAGGCGGAGACTTAAACCTTGACACGGTTATAAATAGAACGTGCTGGAGGGACAGATTCATCACCCAGAGACTCCCTATGCTGTGGAACAAAATCCCGGTACATGTGAGGCAGAGCACCTCGCTGGCCTTGTTCAAGAGGAATCTTGACCAATGGATGGGAGATCGCAGATATACCCCAGGGATTACTTCAGTGTCACTGCTTGACAGAGGCACAGAAAAATGATAGGCATAGTTTTTATTCAAACTAAAGGGGTGGCGAAAGCCACATAACTATGGGCTAGGCTTATAAATGCCCTTGGGCAGATAGCCTAGTATGAACCTATGAACCTATAAACCTATGAACCTACACTCCCTATACATGTTTGAAAACAGGTAGTGTCAAGTTAGGCATCCCTTTTACTGTATGTGCGAGTCAGAGAGAGGTGTCATTTCCAGGGTTCCTACTGAGTCATTGTATGTGCTATGCGTTGCCTCTTTGCCAAGGCCAGGGCATACTGGACATGCCTCCTTCTACCTACTGGGGCAGGCTCAGGTTGTTCTTCCTCTGAGTCACGCTGTGCCTGTGCAGGCCTTGGCAATGGTGGGGGACTGTTTGGCCCGGCCCCATGCTGTTCGTGCTGCAGCTGTTTCCACAGGATCATATTGTGTAGCATGGCACATACCATAACAATTTGGGTACATGTAGTTGGTGAGTACTGCAAGGCTCTACCAGATGTGTCCAGGCATCAGAACCGTGACTTGAGCATCC
>NC_056732.1:544346811-544419311 GCF_019279795.1 Protopterus annectens | reverse complement strand
ACAATTTAGTAAAGCATTGTTGACCATTGTTAAATTCTGTACACTGATTTGAAGTTAAATACGACATCCACAATGGAAACCAAGTATAATGGAAAATGTCAGGATGTAGTGGGAAAGGCAAATGGACAGTAACATTTGGAACCTTTATTTATAAGGTTATAAACTGGTCAGTCATTGATACTACATTATGAAACCTTCATGCAGAAACAATGGAGTGCTCATCTATAAAGTGCAACCAATATTGTTACTCTACTAGTTGGTGCTTCATTGCTGATCAATGCTGAATTTGACTCCACCATTTTAATTGCTCAGAATAATGTTATACTAAATTGACATGCTACAAATAACAATACTGAAAATAACTTTTACAGTGAAATTTAGATTTTTTACTTGCAGTATGACAGTACAGTAGAATATTAAGGAATTATTGTTCTCTGTATAATGAGCAGAGGCTCAGCACAGTGCAAACTGAGTATAGCTCAACTGGTTAATGCTGTGAAAGACTCTGAACCAGTAGAGCCAATGGCTATGTATAAAAAGTCACATATCAAACCACTTTTAAGATTTCAGTATAGCACATTCTAGAAGTAACATCAAAATGCCTCTTAGACTGTTATTTAACCTTAAGGGGGTTGAATGCAGAACAACACTAAATTTGATCTTACTTCTTTAGATGATCAAACTTACACATGTTAGTTATGACATGCTATGAATGAAAAACATTTGTTTCTGCCCTTGTGAAGATGATTTTCACATCTAATAGGAGGGCAAATCAGAAAAGAAGTCTTATAAGCTACTTATAAGTATACTTTGTATACTAGCAGACATTCAGCAATTCCCCTCAGTGGAAACTTACTGTAATACTAAATGTAAGACTGACTGTAAAGGCATGTAAGCATTTACATCATTAACATGTGTTTAGAAAGGTCATATCTCAGTCCCACCATTCACATTTCCTGAAGCTTTCCCACAGTAACAACATGGTATTTAGCTATAAAATGTATTTAAAATTGCTATTCTCTCTTTATGATTTTTAGTGCAGTTCAGTGCTGAATTTCACCTATTGCATTTGCTCAAAGGTGTGACAAATTACTGTGTGTGTGTGTGTGTGTGTGTGTGTGTGTGTGTGTGTGTGTGTGTGTGTGTGATTGTGTGTGTGTGTGTTTATGTGCATGTGTGTGTGTTTGCCAGAACAATATACAGGAGTTTTAGTTTTAATATAATGATGATTCAATAAATAATTACTCTAGGACATTACTGTGCTCTGCATATTGACCAGAAGTTCAAGGGTTGAGTGCCTCTGTATACAACCTTATATCTTGGTCCAAGAAACATTATAAAAAGGATTGCTGTTCTGCACATAGGGATTTTAGTGCAGCAGAATACTGAATTTGACTGCATAAGCTTAGCCTTTCAAAACTATGGTCCAGTAACTATGGCACTGTACAAATGAAGAAGCATATATATTTATGGTGAAATATACCACATTATTATTTCTGATATAATGACAAGGCAACTTAGCATAAAGTAGAACTCCAGACTGTAAAAGTGAAGTCACTTGGGCATTTCTATCTCCTTGTATAATAAGTCATATCTCTGTCCCACTTTGAGGTTTTGTCATAAAATTTTGTTGTAACCCGATATTCAGCTATAAAATGCGCATGAGATATCCTAGTGTAATGCAATGACTTGTCAAATTGTATATATATATATATATATATATATATATATATATATATATATGTATATAGCTATCTATACTTAAAAGTATATATCTATACACATTCAGAAAGTTGCGGACAGTTCAGCAGACATAACTTTATAATATACACAAAAACCTGAAAACTAATTATGTATTCAGCAAAGGATAATTAGGGACTCTGCTTACTCACATAGGATTCCAAAACACAGCATGCGCACCAAAAGCAACTTAAATGTGACCAAGTGCTTTGCCGACACCCATGTGAAAGCACTCAGCAGAGGCTATATGTGCTGTATTTAAGCACTCCAATAGTAATCAGATCATTACTGAATCCTATGGAATCTACAGCTTTACATAAGGAAAGAAAAAAATTCAGCTGGCATTTAATGAATTAAAGCAGGCTGGGGTACTGCAATCCATATTGAAAGATATGTATGTGCATCCCTGAAGCCTGCCTGCTAAACACTGAGCTAGGCTACATCTAAGCCAACTGTCTGATCAGGAAATAATCGACAGGTACTGATTAGATGGAGAACTACTGCAGGCTGTGTGTAGGATGTGTGCCCCACACATGTATGCATGTACAGTGCGAGGTAACCCTATACCTGTATAAATCAAAGTTTGTTTGAGTCTAGGCATACTGGGCCTCTGTGACATTTCACAGCATATGGAAGATACTATATGAGTGTCCCAGACAGCTGCAAGTCACAACTTCTCATATTTCCTGGCAGTAAAGTGCAATAAGGTGGATGACTACATCCACTTCCCATCTACAGTCACAGAGTGAAGAACTCCTATGCAACAATTCTATGCCATAGCCAACTTCCCCCATGTCTTCAGTGCATAAGGCTATATCCACATTCCTTTAAAACCCCTGCTGTACCTGAATCATAACTGTATATAAACATAAAGAAGTAGCCATCACTCAATTTCTAGAAGGTGTGTTCAGCAGATGGCCTCATTATAAATGTCATAGCGACACAGCCTGGTAGTGTCCAAAATGCTGCTATAGGGACAGAGAGTGGTCTGAGAGCTATTTTCCAACATGGTGAAATATCTCAGGGACTATTACTTGATAAATACAGGACCACAGCTATCATGTAATCAGAATCCTCACACATCAACAGTATGCATGATGCAACATATGTGTTATCTTCTTACCACAAACAGGTGACTGCAGTTATCCACTGGAGCCATGGCTGATATCATACAGAGCCCCATCAAGCCCTGCTGAGGATGCATACAATAGATCACATGTGACATGAAACAAAATTGAGCATGTCTTTGGCATGCTTAAATCCAGAATCAGACGTCTGGGGGCACACTAAAATACACACCTGAAAAAGCAGCATAGATGATTACTGCATGCGTCATGCAGCACAACATATTAACATAAAAACATGGTGGCTGACTAGCTACAGGTGTGGGTGACCAAACCCAACAACCCAAGATGTGTGAACATGATCTATCACAGCTGCCACAGGATGATAAGGAGGACACTGGAGGATAAGAAATAGGTGTGTGTGTCCTAGCTCAGGCAACATGGCAGCATCTGACACACACATATGAGTCATGCCGAGCCACAGGTATATAAGTCACAGAGTAAATATTGATTTTCATATGTTGACCCACAGCAACAGCACATATCACAACAGGTGTACACATTGAACATCATACATAACATAAGCTTAAGGTATACCAGTAAAGAAATATACAAAACACTTGAGAGGAAACATTAATGCAGGAAGACTGCCTGCAAGGCACATCACCAAAGAAGAACACACAGGAATATGTGTAGGGTGCATGTGGTGTGCACAACAGAAGTTGTCGTTTGACAAGTAGGATACCGTCATATAGATTAATAGCATGTAATGTTACTCACAAAACAGTCACTATCAGAAAAGATCTAATTCCATGATGTATATGGGAATGTATAAGAAAGTACTATCCAAAAACACGGGCAGTACACTAACAGCGCTGCATCACTTGCACATGTTATCAATGTTACGCGACTCAGTTCCAGGTAATATATTAATATATGTGCAATCATGCAGAGCTTCAATGAAAGTGACCACAGAACATGCATGCAACATACATCAATATTGGGGATAGAGCAACATATATATATATATATATATATATATATATATATATATATATATATATATATATATATGTGTGTGTGTGTGTATGTGGGTATGTGGGTCTACTATACATGACTGAAATTTCAGAAAGCCGAAACCCATATGGCCGAGACCATATGTTCAACTTTTGAAATTTCAAACATGTAACAAAAAAAAAAAAAAAAAAAGAAAGAAAAAACTTACTTACACGTTGTTAGTAGGGGGGGCTTGCACCCCCCCACAACCCCTGCAATTTAAATATACCAACTCCAAGATCGCACTACAGTGCAGAAGATGGGAATCTTCCCATTTCACACTATACAGAGATGCGTGTTCTGCATGATCGAAATTTCAAAAGTCGATCATATGGTCTCGGCCATATGGGTTTTGGCTTTCTGAATTTTTGATCATGTATAGTAGACCTATATATATATATATATATATATATATATATATATGTAGATGCAGATTCAGTCATATATAGGACAGTACACATAAGAAATACAAGTCAGCCTAGTGATTGAAAATGGAAACAGGTACATAGAAATGCAGGTGGTGCTGAGGAAGAAGCATGTGCAGTACCATGTTAAAATGCCATAAGTGACATCATTATGCATACAGAGGCATAACTGTGCATGCAGGAATGACAAATAACAAGGAAAAGTGTAATTTAAACATTACTCTTATCTGTCCTCTGTGAAATGATGCAAATATGAAAGCATGACCTCACATATTGCATTACTGTTGTCAGTATCATTACTAAAATATGCCAACATTAAAGAGGTAATGTATATCACAAATTAAAGATAGGCACCTAGGTCAAATAAATTATCAGAAAGTTTTGTGGCATCACACATTTGAATAACCACCTACAGATTACTTTGTCAGTGGTGAGCACTGCAGTCATTATTACCACAGGGTCAGGATGATACAACAGAACACATTTTGGATCACCTGTCAGTGTTAGTCTAATGTAGTCTGGGTTGCCCACACTGATGGCTCACATCATGGTCCTGGCTGCCCTTGGCACATCCAGAAACATTTGGCTCAGGTTGCTCTACCAAGAAGTTGGCTGTGGTAACATTAGCTTGTGGGGACACAGTGTGGGAAGGAACATGACTGAGATATGACCTTCTGGATGTGACTGCTGAGGTCACAGTGGAGTGGCCAATAGCAGCAGATGTGCATGCATGTTGCAGCACAAATGTTGATGTCCGATGGCCAAGTGTGGGTTTAATGAGAGACATGTCTGCTTCACCCCACTTAATCTGCTTTGTACAGTTTAGACACATACCACACATTAATATTACAGCACATATCTAGCACTGCCATGGTAAGGCTTTCAACAGAGCATGCAACAATTACCACACTGTCGTGTAGTGCAGCCATTGCCCATGACCTGTCCATGTCTGCACTTCTGACCTTCATGTAATACATGTGTGTTTTGTAGAAAAACAACAGCATCACACATTTTGCTTGTGCACCACATGATTGGTGGCACAGGCAAGTGTATGAAGGTCAGATCCATGATGTTGCTGTAAACATTAATTTGCCTGTAATAGTATGTATACACCTTCTGACATGCATTCATACACATCAGCTGCACTCCCATATGTACTTCGATCAACAGCTGTGCTCAATCATGGGGAAGACTCACCATCACTACCAAATGCTAGGTGGAACAGTGGGTCATGGACATCACCATGTCTGGCATCTGATGTCCCCACATCATCAAAATGGCTGGCCACATTTTCCTCCATCTCTGATGCTACAGCATGACCCACATAGCTGCCCTCTTCTGTGCCAGACAATAAAATCAAATCAGTGGGCAGTGTGCCCTGGGCCATGCTATCACAGTGAGGCACATCACATTCCACCTAAGGATCAGTGGACAGTCTCCTGAAGGTGACAGGTACTGGACAAGCTACAAGAAGAGACAAATGACAAAAGTCACATATTCACACAAATCAAATGATGCAGCTCAGTAATGACTTATTGGACAACCATATAACTATAATATTAATTGAGATATGGAATTAACAGGATGTTATGTCTGTGCATGGTTTAGAGACCCTCTGTAACAGAGCGATGACTGTATGTTACATATTAAACACATATGACAAATGAGAATAATAAAAATACTAAAACCTACCTGACATGTCCTTTTGTGACTCCATTGCTGAAGGTAAGGATGGAAATGCAATTGTCATGGGAAACATCAAAACATCATCATTAAGCACATAATGACCACCATGTAGCATTCCAGCAGAAGTGTGACACACAGGAGATAATATAAATACATACCAGATGGCAAAAGCTGATGTCTAGACTGCTCGTGTCTTGGAGATGAAGAAGAATACAGTAGTCATGAGGACCACAGATGGGATTATCAGTAGTGACTTAGTAAACAAATACAGTATCTTTCCATTTATGCCCTCCCTGTTTATGGAGTTTATCATCTGTCATAATGCTGATCCTGTAGTATGACAAGCCACACAAATATCAACATGAAGGTAAACTCCACAGTCATGAATGCAGGCAGTGGCACAGGACAAATATGGTACACAATAACAAGATATGGAAACATGTAAAAAAATGTGGCCATGTTCTCCAGATGCACATGGCAACATGAATATCATACACCACAGGTGTGCTAGAAACTGCTGTATGCTATAACCAAGGAAAACAACCATACCTGGTCTGTCCATATTGCAGTTGCAATGCTGATGTCTTATGAAGATGTACCTGTAGGTTACAATAGCAGGGAAAAATCAACATGTGAGTATACTCCACTGTCATGCAGGAAACAGAGGCACAGAAAGCTATGGATCACACTAATAGCATATGGAGAGGGTCTACATCATATGTTCGAAGTTTGAAAGCTTTGAATGTTAATTTATCAAAATTAAATGTTCGAAGTTTCAAACACCTCCCGCTCTTTAAATATACCAACTTAGAGACCGCACTATAATGCGGTAAAGGGAAGATTTCCCTTTACTGTACCGTAGTGTGGTCTTGGAGTTGGCATATTTAAAAAGCGGGGGTGCGGGGGGGGGCACTGCCCCCCACATGGGGATGCAGGGGGGCTAGCCCCCCTGCCTACAACAGTTTGTTTTGGGTTTGGGTTTTTTGTTTTTTTGTTTTTTTAGTACATATGTTTGAAGTTTTATGACTAAGACCATTTAACAATTTTATGATGTTCGAAGTTATAAACCTTTGAACATATAATATAGACCCTATGGAGACACTTACTTGAAATGTGTTGCAGTTGTGCAGATGTTGATGGACCTATGCAACTGAAAAACAAAAACATCACATGTTACTGAGAGTGCTATGCATGTACTGTGATGATAAGATGACATGCCATAACACTTACATTGTACTTCCACCTCATATGTGTTTCCACATTTATGGCATAATTCAGCAGCTTGAACACAAATATAGCAGCACATTAAATATTTGTGAAATCAATATCCTTACTGAGGCAGTGTGCGTGATGCAATTTTATAGAATGTAGGACATATATGTATGCCTTGGAACACCTGATTCAATACCTCCCCTGACCTGGGTATCTGACAATCATGACTGGTGGTTTGATGTGATGCCAGGAACATTGTAATCTCATCCAGAGGGGGCAAGGATGGCCCACCTCCAGTGGCAATTTTTGTCCTCTCATAGCAGCACATTCTATTATCTGCAAAGGAGGATCATGGCAGCCTGATAGGAAGGTTAGATTTGTTACTTCCTTTAATTCCAACACATATCTAATACAACGAGTTATACAAAAGAATTGGCTTATATTGATGGCATGTATGGATGTAAGGACAGTACTGGATGTTAAACCATATTTTTCCTTCAGAAATATGAGAACATTAAAGCAGCAATTGTGCTATAAGGATTTCTACACATTAAGTGCATGTAACAACACTAAGCCAGGAACATTTAAATGTTATAATTGTACATGTTGCCCTGATATCCACAATCGAAATAGCTATTTGTTCAAGCATCCGATTACAAAGAGAGTGTATAATTTCAATGTTAAGGCTACCTGTAATACCACCTCGGTGGTATATATGGCTACCTGCTCTGAGTGTCCATCATTCTATATAGGTAAAACTATAAGAAAATTAAAAAATAGAATAATTGAACACAATTCAGAAATTAACAGAGCTGTAAAAACTAACTCTCTATACAAGCACATAGAGGAACATGGGGCTGAACATAGATTTTTGTTTCGTGTTATACACATAGTTGAAACAACATTAAGAGGAGGTGATATAAACAATAAATTGGAGTTGAAGGAATATGAGTGGATAACCGGACTACAGGCAGATAGACCACCAGGAATAAATGATGTTATAACATTGAAACCTATTCTTAAGTTCTTACAGCAAACCAAATTGAAATGAAATGTATTATGTTTTATGCATACGTCATGTGACTACTTGGCTGCAGGTCATGTGATGTTGACCCACACTATATAATCATTATGTTTTTAACTGTTGAAATGAATGCACTGAAGAAGGGTTTATACCTGAAAGCTTTGCCGTGTTTCTGTGATTTTTTATATAAAGTGTTTATCTTCCAGCGTCTGTGTATATCCTTGACTGTTGCCTTCCATTTATGTAAAAGGAGGATCATGTCACAGCAACATCACCAACAGGCCTTCCTGGATCTGTTGTGACAACCCACAGCATTGATCATGTTTGTCAGGTCTGTCCACAGTTCATTCCTCCACATAGTACTTCATGTTCATCCAAGAGGGCTGTGGCCATGCTGATGTAGAGCCTTGATTATAATTTAATTTGCTTTGTGCAAAAAATAGTATGGCCCACTTCTGTTTGACATCTGTAAGGACATGTAATATGCACATGTTATACTTTGTAGGGGGTAGTCACATATTGATATGATGGTGTTATCAGCATAAGTTAATTGACTTGCTTGCATCTCATTTACAATGCAAAGATATCCAAAGCAATCCTTTTCACAAACAATCCTTTTCATGTATATTACTGTTATGTAAAGAAGAACAGAATAGATATGAAAACAGTGCCTGAACGTGTAATTCATGCAGCAACATCATCACATGCAACAATCCATTAAAAAAATTGTATAGGTCACACCTGAGATTTGAACCCAAGGCAGTAAATGTCCGAATAGGTAAAGGACAGCCATGCAACCATTGTGACACATCCATTGCTTTAGTAAAGGAGTTTCCACAGTTACATGCACATTCAAATGTAATGAGCATGTGTACTCCAGAATGTTGGCTACAACCACAGTCAGTGACACATACATCATTATGAATGTTACTGTCATTATATGGCATGCAACACACATAATGTAAGTTATACAGAAACAGTAAAGAAAAAAGTCAATCATGTGAAAATTAACTGTAATGGACTCATGGCTACATCTCAACACAATAAAGAGTGAACAGTCAAAGCCATTTTCGTGCTGTTTCTATCAACGGAATGTACTAATGACTACTACTATATTACTAAACATCAGAGAGTATCAGTAAACTAATCAGTGAACATATTACTTATGGAAGCCCTTTTTTGGTTACTATTACCATGCCACAGACATTGCAGATTAATTGGAAATTACTACAGATGCATTTTCATTCCATCATCCTTATCTGCTGCTCTCAGGGCTGTTTCTTTCTATCCATACAACTGTTTATCTGGAAAGACTCCTTGCCACAGATGCTCACTAATCCATCTCTATGCATTTTGTTTAATTTTACACCCCTCCTTCATGTCACATACAGATTGTATTACAGACAATTGAGCCAAAAAATGACATGTATGAGTTGATTTATACAGATTGATGATAACATAGTTATGTGATAAGAGCAGTGGATTCCACCACAGAAATGCCAGCAGGTGACAGTTTAAAGTCAGTTTAGAGATAGACCAGTGGATCTGCAAATTAAGGAGAAACTAGTGGATTAGGAAACATCTGATCAATTGCCATATGAAGATACTTTGTAGCCTTCCATAGAAAACCAGTACAAATGTTCAGCTGGATTTGCATAGTAAGGGAAGTAACAGGAAACTGTGGCAACCTTCATGAAGTCAATGTTGTGAAGTGATAGGCCAGTGATTATCCATATGAAAGAGCAGCAGACAACACAGGATGAAACTGAGGAGAATGTGGCACAGGAAGATGCTCTGGAACTTTCTGTGGAATGCCCACAGGAAATGAAGAACAAATAATGTGCTCTCAGTTTAGAAGAAAATGATCTAAGAGAAGAGTTGTTTGATTTAATAGAGATGGACAGACATATTAAGATCAATGAAAGGAACAGACTACAGAAAGTTAATAAAACCCCCAAAAAGTTAGAAGTTTAAAACAAATAAACACAGTAACTAGGACAATTCATAGAGATTCATGTAATATAACAGAAGTAAATAGGCTATATTAATATGCAGCTAAATTAATAACAGATAAAGTCTTACACCACAAAAACACAGGGCAGTATGGGAAAGGAATGGGAGAAATCAAATGCTATCATGGAACTACTGAATGGAGAAAACTACAAAGCAATTAAGACAAGAAGTGTCACTGTTAGATGAGTGTAGAAGAGAGAACAGATCAACAAAAATACTCAAAAGATAAAAGTGATAAAAGCAATGGACAGTATCAGAATAGATCAGGATCTATCTTGCACTATTGCAAATACACAGGGATAAAAACTTAGAAGATATGTAGATAAATGTAAATAAAAAGTACAAAATGAGAAATTTATTGATGACCCAAAAGGTTTTATAGAGAATTGTGAAACAAGGCCAACGGAATTGAAAGACCACCAAAAAAAAGAAGAAATAGTTACATTTTGGAGAAATAATTATGAAGATTCTGTGGAACAAAATTAAGATGCAAAAAGGAAAGAAGTAAAAAAGAATAAGAAGTTCAGAAGTTCAGAATATGAAATGTGATGAAGTAACGGCCAGAGAGATTGAAACAAAGTTAAGATAAGCTCCTAATTTGAAAATCCCTGACCCAGATGTAGTACCAAACTTCTGGCTAAAAGTATTAACATCTTTGCATGAAAATTTAGCCATGAGTAAGAACTATTTATATGCACACCCCAAACAGACACCAATCTGGTTAACAAGTAAAACAATGGGATGGGAGGGTGGCCTAATGGTTAAGGTGTTTCCCTTACAAACACAAAGTGCAGGGTTTGAGTCTCACAAGGGATAATGGGCTAGGCTTAAAATGGCTTACAAAGGCAGTTAACTTAGTACTAACCTGTGACCCTGCAAGCTATTCTAAAAGTTATAGACCAATAACTTGTTTTCCAACAATGAGTAAAATATATACTGGAATTGATGCTGGCAGAGTTTATAGTAATTTAGAGAAAAACTCGATTGTGACAATAGAACAAAAGGGTAACGACAGAAAGTCATATGGAACAAATGATAATTTGCGGCTAAACAAAGTCATAATAGAGAACTGTAGAAAGGGGGAATAATCTAAGTATGGCATGGATAGACTACAAAAAAGCATTTGATAGTATCCCACATTCATGGATGAAAGAATGCTTAAAGTATAAACTAGACCCTATACTTATCAATTACATTACAACCATGAAACAGTGGCAAACCGCTTTGCAGTTAAGCCTTGATAAAGGACAAATAATTATTCCAGGGATAAAAATTTGAAAGGGGGATATTCCAGGGTGAATTTTTGTCACCACCTCTTTTTTGTCTTGCCCTTAACCCATTAAGCAGTTTACTTAACAGATTAGGTCATGGCTACAATTTGGCTCCCAGAAAACAACAAAGTGTAAAGACATCTTTTTGTAGATGATTTAAAATTGTATAGTTCATCCGGTGAGGAGCTGAAAGCACAACTGTAAGTGGTCAAAACATTTTCAGATGATATAAGAATGTCATTTGGTCTTGATAAATGTGCAAATGCAACCATTAAAGCAGGAAAGCTGCAGCACCAAGAAAACATCAGTCTGAGACAGGAATGTGATATAAAAGAGCTTGGGCAAGAGAGAGTATATAAATATTTGGGAATTGCTGAAGGATCAACAATAAAACATGAACAAATGCAAATAAAATGTAGTAAGGAATATTTTAGAAGACTAAAATTAATACTGAAAACAGTGCTGACATCTAGGAACAAAATGAAAGCTATAAGCCAATTTGCCCTTCCTGTCCTACCTTACAGTTTTGGAGTGATTGACTGCCCACAAAAGGTGTTGTATCAGTTAAACAGGAAAACAAGAATGGTTCATGCTCATTGGATGTCTTATAAAAATCAGTGCATGCCAAGACTATATATTCCCTGTTCTGAAGGAGGTATGGGTCTCCTCGAAATTTACTAATTTATAGATCTGTAATCATGGTACTGCATACATATCTGCTGATCTCACAAGACCCAGCAGATGTAGTAAAAGTTTTAAACATGAGGAGAATAAGTCTAAGATGACTCCCCTGCTTAGTTTAGCAGAGTATATCGGTGTTGACCTGGAATGGAAATTAAATCAGAAGTAGATAAAAATGAGGCAATAACTGAATGTGCCAAAAAACAAATGAAAGAAAGAATATAAGGTCAAGGATCAAATGAGAAGGCAAGAGATGTGGAAAATGCATAAATATTGTTGCAAGTATAGAAAGCTAATAGAACAACCCCATGCTGATCAGGATCAAATACAGGAAGGGTGAAGGAGAGGTGAATTTAAACCAAAAGATGACAGGTTAGTACTGGCAGCCCAAGACAGTGGACTACGTACACATTCATTTACAAAGTCCATTGAACATGTGACAAAGACTGACACATGTAGGTTTTGTTTAACAGGATTGGAAACAGTTGCACATATTGTTGCTGGTTATGATAGACTAATGGCAGAAGGACTGTATACTGAAACACATAGACTGTTGCATTGGGAATTGTGCAACACTATAATACTGAAGTAACTGATAAGCATGTTATCGATACATGTAACTCCATATAAACTGCACAAAGAGTCATTACTGGACACATTATGGGTGCTGAGAAGAGCACTTCTGACTAACATCAAAGAATGAAACAATACTAATTTCATGAACTTTAATCATACTTTGACAGAAATGGGGTCCATTCCTGTCATGGTATTTGAAATTTAAAAAAACTTGGAGAAATTAAAAAAGAGTGAGTTTAGCTATATGCGCATGGCTTTTAAGTACCATCTGCACCATACATAATTAATTAGGTTCATTAACATTCAATATCTTGAAATCCCATTTATGCACAAGTGTGTAAGTTCTCAATGTCTGGCACATTAACCAATAGTTTAGCGTAATAGGAAGGTGATCCAAGGAACTACACAACAGATATCAGTAAATGAGATTACCTGTAACATGTGCCTAATGCCTTCCAATGGTTTGATACCATCCTATATGCGCCAACATTCAAATGTGATATCGATACATTTACTGCTCATGCCATTGCTATCAGTGATGTAAGTGGGACCACGGTTTTCATTTTTCAAAAGGCATGTTTTTGAACCAGTTTCAACTTCAGTGCTTAGGATGTCGGTGAAGATGAGGCTTTGGCATTTCTGGGTGATGAACTAGACTGATGAGGAGATCAACCAGGTACTAAATGTTTATACTGGACACGAGCAGAGGATGTGAGCATACCTCAGGAACTTTGCCATCATGAGGATGAAAAAGAGGGTTTATATTAGAAGATTGAAAATTCAGGTGATCGAACACCTAACCATTGATCTTCTAATATCAAACATAAAAACGTTGAATATCCCAGGGAAGTATGTCCATTGTCCACTGAAACAAAAAAATAACTTTACATCCAAAGTGCCTCCCACACCTCCCTAACTAAATATACCAACTGTGAGATCACTCTACAGTACAGAAAAACAACAAAATCTGGCGAATGGCCAAGGGAAATCTTTCTCCTGTGTTAAATCAGCCATTCACTGGTTTTTGCTTTTGATATTAGAAGATTGATGTTTAGATGTTCGATCACCTAAACATTCGATCTTCTAATATAGACCCGAAAAAGAGGGACACACAAGAGGTATGATGAAAAAGGAAAGTCAGAGGAGCATGGGCATTTTTTTTGTGGGAGTAGGTCTTTCTCTTTTTTGTTTTTTTTTTTTTTGAGAGTAGAAGGAGTGGAAAAGACAATGAAAGAGGAAATAGGATAAGACAAGTGGAGGATAGACTAGAACCTCCAACCCTGCTAGTGAAAGACAAACAACAAAGCACAGTGCCAAACAGCAGGGCCATAGAAAAGCAAGAATATGGCTGTCTGATACAGAAATAAGTGTGCATAACCCAAACGTAGGCATAATGGATTGTATTATGTAAGAGGCAATACAAATGATTTGACATATGACATGCACTGGAATAACATGAGCCAGTCAGAAAGAAATGTCACCACAGATGCACACATCAGTGACATGGAATATTACATAAATGATAAGACATGCATGAGAAATGCAAGATAAGGAATGCCAACTTGTGCATAGGAAGGAAGAAAACCAATCCCTGGGTAATACTGAACACAGAAGTATAGGAGAAACAATGATGCAATCCAAGCATTTGGCAGCACCCTGTGTGCATATGTCTTGCTTGTGTATGATGGCCAACACATTGTCACAAAGTACTATTGTAACAGTGCAACTACATGACAACAATGATAATGTAGAGAAAGGTTAATGTATGCTATAAAAATGTGCAACATATAGGCCAAAGCTAAAAGGGGGAAATGAGAAAGACAACACAGGCTCACATTAGTGAGGAAATGCCAGCAACACAAAGCAGGTACACAATACAGGAAAACAACCTTATCTAAGGGACACATTGCATATGCATGTGTTCACCACACAGGGTGGTGTGGAAGTCCACCAAAGCCACATTGAAGCAAATGGCAAGTGTATATCACATGGGCAAACTGCATTGATTAGGGCACTAAACAATTCTATGTACAAATAGCACAAACGCGATAATGTGCAACTGTTAAATAGCAAGATACAAAAAGAAATAACTTCTTGGTTCAACAAAGTGAAAGTAACCCATCTATATCTATAACTATCTCTCTCTCTCTCTCTCTCTCTCTCTATATATATATATATATATATATATATATATATATTTACACACATGGATATAGATAGATATAGAAATATATGATTGTGGTTGTGGGTGTGTCAAAATATACATACATATCAATATATATATATATATATATATATATATATATATATATATATATATATATATATATATATAGATATAGATCGATTGATAGATAGAGACTGGTGAACTGCATAGACATTAACATCAAGATGAACTGAGATTAAAGCAAATGCCAGACTGTGAGCTACTACATCTGGTACTGATGCAAAAGAGGCTATATATAATAGGCCCCGATGGGATATCATTATGAATCCCAGAGCTATGAACAACAAAATGTTCACCTACTTAATGCTCCCAAGACTGGTCCTTCACCCAAAAAAAACAATGTATCATGTCACTGTAGTTTGACATGATACAACAGAAAAAAATAGATAGGTTAGTTAGATAGATAGACAGATAGATAGATAAATAGATAATATATATATATATATATATATATATATATATATATATATATATATATATATATATATATATATATATATATATATATATATATATACATATATATACATCTATATATATATATATATATATATATATATATATATATATATATATATATAGATCACCTACAGAACACCGACACCCCAAAACAATGTCACCCATATGACCGACGCCATATGGTCGAAACTCACAATATCGACACCAACATAACTTCACAAAAAAGGAAAATAAAATTTTTTGTGCTCCCTCATACCATTAATATACCAGCTCTGAGATCACACTACAGTGCAAGAATGGAAATTTTTCCATTCCGCACTATTGGGAGATAGCGTTTCCCCATTCCCATTATTGATATCATGAACGTCGACCATATGGCGTCGGCCATATGGGTGTCGGTGTTGTGAGCTGTTGGCATTCTGTATGGGACCCATATATATATATATATATATATATATATATATATATATATATTATAAAGAAAGAGAGAAAGTGAGAGAGAGAGAGAGAGAGAGAGAGAGAATCATATATATTCTAGTTAAATATAAACTACATAGGAATTTTATTTCTGAGCTAATGATGTCAATAAAGAAATATTTGAAAATGTCAGGTTATGACAGTGAAAGCCTTTGCCTCAAAGGATTGAATACCTATTTCTATTTGTAATCTGCATACTAGAAAGACATTCATAGAGCACCAACATTAGAAATTAAGTATATTGAAAAATATCAGACAATGACAGTCAAAGTATATGAACCAATTTCTATGGAACAGATGAAGAAAAGCAACTCTCATAGACACTCTTTTTCAAGACTTAGTTATGAAACATTCAATCAACATTTCAGACGGATATAAAAATGTCCATAAGACTACTATTCTTATGTGAGGAATTTTCAGGACATTTCAACAAGGAATTTGTCCCCTCACTTTAACTGTTTGAAACCTTGGCATCGTATCCATGGCACCCTATAAAGAAAGAAAAAGAATTGTGAAATATGTACAATTTTTACTTTTGATATAATGAAAACTTACTACACATATAGCTGGTATATCACTTTCATCCATACTTTTCAGCAGAGGTCAAACAACACTTCCCTGGAACAGGAAGCCATGCTAGACTGGGAAAAAAGAAGAACTCTGAAACAATAATTTACTAGCATCATATACGAGGCTGTATGTCTCTTCTTCTAAAGCATTTATAGATACAAATTCAGATATGTCTAATAATAATACCTGGGCACAAAAGACAGTTAGGTGTAACATTCTGTCTCCAAAGATTTCACTGCGTCTCATTCCAGATTTACATAGCAACACACTGACTAGGATTCAGTGACATCCACTATGACTGTATATACTGCCTACCACAGGTACATCAAGTGTATGTAATCATGGAAAAATCAATTTAGAGACAGCATTAGCTGCAATGAGGAAGACCTTATTATCAGCTAATCCACATGTATCTGAATTGTCCTTTATTGCCACCACTGCTAAAATGTACTTTAAGGTGGTAATCACCATTGCATTGCAATGGTACAGACACTGCCTCATTCACTGTCAGTCAAACACACACAAACTCACACGCACACACACACACACACACACACACACACACACACACACACACACACACACACACACACACACACACACACACACACACACACACACACACACACACACACACACACACACGCACACATGCACACACACACACACACACACACACACACACACACACACACACACACACACACACACACACACAGACACATACCCACCAAACACATACATTCACTCAATATCAGACACACAGCTCATTCAAAACAACCAAATAAAGGTGGTTTGGTTGGATCACCCTCGAAAACACCTAAAAGAGCTAAGTAGTTTGTTAGGTGTCTGCAGTTACTTTAGAAAGTGTATTCAGAATGATGCATGGGAGGTATATTCCCTAACCAAGCTGCTAAAAGTTGAAAACGCTAGATATGGAGGAAAGTAGTAAAAAGCCACCCAAGCTTTAAAAAATAGCTTGAGTCAAATTGCATGCCTGGCATTTCACAGATAGATAATGAGTTTAGCTTACAAAGAGGGTGTACTGAGAGCTACATCATTGCTGTCCTATTACAAAAAACATGATTCTGATCACTATGCTATGGGTCTGCTAATAGTATACTGAGTGAGGTAGAAAAAAGTTATCTGAGTCAGAAAAGGATCTATTTTTGTAATGTATGGCCAGTACAGAGAACCAAAATTTTTATCTGTGTCAGAAAGGTCGTGATACAGACACAATATTAGCGCATTGCTCTCCTAGAATGCCGGAAACTTAGGCATAGTAATGTGTTTAGTGACAGATTTGTGCCTGAGCTTTAGCCTTCCAGGACCAATCTTTGTAAATAAAATATGCAAAATAAAAGCCCAATCGCCCAAGAATTGGTAAGTATGTAAAAGCATGACTTCATGGAGTCTAAAGATTACAGGAAACCACCTTAGTGTGAATCAGAATTAGACCTTCCTAGACAGCAAAGAAGACACTGCAATTATGATAAATGTATGCAAAAGCCTTCCTAAAGTACATGATGATGATGATGACTGCTCTTTTAATCAGGATGGAAACCATTGTTGTGCTTGGGGACAGTACAGCATGAAGATAACAATGTCTCCTATCAAGTACCAGTTTAGGCACAAAATTAATCACTATGCTGAGTTAGCCGCTGTATATGTAGATTTACAAACAACAGACCAGTTCAGATTTTAGGAGATTGCAATGTGTACATCTCTGGATGTGCTAGACATAATTTCCTCATAAATTTACCAAGCTAGAAGGTAAATGGCATGCTCAACTCTAAAGAACCATGCGTTTGCATGGTTTTGTGCACCAGGCAGTGCCGGTTAGCTACGGTTAAATTATTCATGGCTCCACTAAGTCTCCTCTTCAGATTTTCCCTTGACACTAGTCTAACTCTCAACCTAAGCACTCAAAAAACATCTTACAGCCCAGCACTTGCTCAGACCTAATAGCAAGCACTAATATACCCTGACACAGATTGCCCAGCAGGGCAAGGCTCTTTATTCACCCCTCACCAACCAAGTGACTAAGCAGCTCACCCTACTATTCAGGCATGACCAAAGGGCAACTTCAGGTGCACTCTCCAGTTCAGCTGGTGAATCTGGGTATCCTGAGGCAATGTTACAACTGCCTCATGTACACAGACAACCCTCTCCTCCTACCACAAAACACTAACATATGCAAGAGATGCAATTACACAGCCAAACTGGAAGCTAACCTGTCTCCACCCAAAACTGGAACAGACAGTCAAGAGGAGAAGGTTAACACTTGCACCACAACTCCAGTTGCACACAGACCTACTAAAACAGCACTGGCAAAAAATACACATAGATACACAAAATCATACTCGGAGGCTCTAAATAAAAGCCTGCAAAAGCATCAGAGACCTCCAAAGCAGACACCCAAACAACCTGCACTTCCAGTCACAAACCAGACAACACATAAAAAACAAAATCAGTGTGCCGCACAATCACAACCCTTAAGGCGAAATAACATACCTAACACATTAGTAATAGGTGACTCTATAGTCAGGCACACTGAAGTCCTTCTCACTAGGCTGGACAAGCAGAAGGTTACTGTTAGCTGCCTGTCGGAAGCCAGAATCCACCACATAACATAAGCACTCAGGTCACTCCAGAACAAGTACAATATTTACTCTGTCATTGTTCATGTTGGTCTGAATTACCTGAGACGTACCTCCCTGGACTACATGAAAAGAGACATGGAAGAGCTCTCTGATCATGTAGCCCAGGCTGGTATGACCCTGACCCTGAGTAGCATCCTGCCCTCACCAAGAATGATACCTCAGTATAAAGTAAAAATGATCAGTTTCAACAATTGGTAAGCTTCTGGTGTCATTCAAAGGGGATCCATTGTCTGTCAGCCTGGGACGACATGATCGACAAGCCACATTGCTTCGCAAGAGACGTCTGGCACCTGTCACCCCTAGGCTTTCGAATACTGGCCAAGGCTCTTGCTGCTCCTATAGTGCCTTTTTAGGCAAGGCTCAAAAGTCAAACCCACCTCCGTAAACAGCACAATTAACAAAAAAACGAGGGTTATGATACTCAGCGCCAGGAGTTTAAATCTCAAAATGCGTGCGCTCGAAGCACTCCTCAGTATGGAGAACATCATCTGTGCAGTAACTGTAACTGGGTTCAAGGCTTCAGAGAGCACCCCAGCACTACTGGGTTACAACTCATACCACACAGAACATGGACCGAAACACAAAAGGAGGGGGTGTATCCATATTCATCAAGGATACCTACACCTCCAGGTTAGTGGCGCAGCATGATACCTCTGAAATCATCCATGTGCAACTAACATCGGGCAGATTTGCAATGCAAATTGTGTCCTGCTACAGATCACACTCCATGACCCAGGATCACCACTCCACCTTTCTGGAGACACTGGAAAACATGAAGGTCTTACCAAACACTCTGATACTGGGGAATTTCAATTACCCTACTATTCACTGGGAAAATTACTCGAGTACAAATTCCCAGGCCCAGCACTTCCTGGAATTCATCAACTCAAATGCCCTGGATCAGCTGGTAAACTCCCCTACCAGAGGTGAAAACATATTAGACCTGGTCATCACCAACATGGGTGACAGGTGTTCCACACCGGAGGTCAACCCATCACTGGTTAGATCAGACCATAAACTAATCACCCTGGATGACCACACCCCGCTACCACCCCAACTAAGGAAACCACAGTAAAAAACTTTTCTAAAGCAAACTTCACCTTACTTAAAACAGAGGTGGTAAGTTTCACAGCCCCCAGACTAAAGGATAACACTGCCCAAGATGCAGAAACCTTTACAAATGCACTCTATGAGCACCTACAAGGATGCATGGATCATGCCATCCCTAGCAAAACCAAGACTCACTCCTCTAAGAGAAGGAAACCAGTTTGGTGGACCCTTGCAATAAACAGGCTTTACAATAGAAGGAGGAAACTAGTTCAGAAAAAAAGCAAATCCCAAGAAGGAAAGACATCCCTGATCAGTATCAATATGAAACTGAGGTCCCTCATGAAATCACCCAAGGCTAATTTTGAATGAAAAATAGCCAAGGATTCAAAAGATAGCCACAAAGCCTTCTTTAACTATGTTAAGAATCTAAGTGGCAACTTGCAGATATGCACTGAACTAGTGCAAAATAGCACAAAATATACTGAACCTACTGATATTGTCAACATCCTGGCAGATAGATTCAGTGCAAACTTCACCCCCTCTCACCTCCAAAAGGGCCCACAACAATACCAGAAAAGTGTAGTGCCCTAAAAATCACAGATGCACAGGTGAAAACAGCCCTTTCAAAAGCCAAAAACACAGCATCAAGGGGACCAGATGGTGTCCCAAGCTGCGTCTTGCATGAGCTACAGAATGAACTAACCCCCCACCTAAACACGCTGTTCAACCTCAGCCTCTCCACAGGCTATGAGCCCATAGAATGGCGCACAGCAACGGTTATTCCTCTCCACAAAGGAGGGGTCACAACTGACCCTGGTAACTATCACCCCATTAGCCTGACTAGCCTGGTCTGCAAGGCTATGGAGTGCATCATCATGGAACTCATTAAAAAAGACATTGGGAACCTCCAAACACTTGACCCAACCCATTTCGGCTTTGTTAAGAGCAGATCATGCCTACTAAACCTGGTTGACTTCATTCATTCAAACTCCATTTTATATTGGAAAGACCAAAAAGAAATTTAAAGAGAGGTTGTATGAGCATGGGTTAGATGTAAGGAAGGGGGACTTGAAAAATACCCTTGCTAGGCATATTACCAACTTCCCGGACCAAGTCTTTGGATTTTTTGTTTTGGATAGTGTGCCTAGGGATTACCGGGGAGGGGGAGGGAATCCATGGGAGGATATTTTGGAAGCTAAGGTGTTATCCAGGCAATTAAGATTGAATGCCACGGCTCCACTCAGTTTGAATGATAGTTTATCTATTTCTAGTATACTTAGATTAAAATCATATATTGTTTAAAACAAGTTTGCAAGGTTTATTTATGAGTTGTGTGCATGTCATGGGGACATAAATTGTATTCATGTGTCTTTAAACAATAGGGCTTATTAATTGTTATTAATTGATCAATAATTTTCATTGGATAAAGTTTTATGGGGAGGGGTATTTAAAATGCGGTGCTGGTCTGAACCGTTATGATTCTGATTAAGTTTTTTTACTAAAGCATGTGCTAAATCTATGTACTTGTGGAGTTTTGTGGAATAAATTTTAACTATATTCATATCTTTCCTTGGTTTTGGCCGTATCTTTGGTTTGAATTGCTGTTCGTTGCTGTTTGATGCTTTGTGCAGTTGGTGTCCTACATTGTGGTTATCTGGCTTTTATTTGGGCGGTATGTCCAAACCAGGAGTCGAGCCGAATGGAGTGGAGAATCTTACTCAAAGTGTGGGTTTGCTAACCCAACTGTTACAGGAACTCACTGGTAAAGTGAACCACATGCAGCACCATTTAGACCTTTTGCATACCCCTGTGTGTTTGCTCAATGTGGGGAATGGGCCACAGGTGCCTAAATCAGCATCAGGGGCCACTTTGGGTTGTGGCCAGAGTTGTCTGGTCAATAATGTGAAACAGTGGCTCCTTGGAGTGGTGTCTTTTGAAGAACAGGGACAACAGGTTGAACCCCAAATGTTGAAAAATTCTATCAATTCCTTGGAATCGGCTATTTTTAAGTGCAAAAGGTTGCAATTAGACAATGCCTATTTGCGGGAGTGCCTTAAGCTTAAAAGGGTGCCGAAAGGTCTTCGGACATGGAAATTCCCCAATGGGGTTAAGGTTGGGTCTCCCTTTCATGATGAGCTGTTGCAACTCTTTGATCATCATGGGTGTGAGCTTATTGAATGTTTGGTGAAACACAACCAAAAGGAGATAGAAGGGTTGATTGCCAAGTTGGAAAAAAATGGACAATATTATTCAGAAGGTCTTTTTGTTCTCAGGATATCAGAATGACTACTTGACTATTTTCAAAAAAGTTGGTGGGGACATAGATTGGATGAAGAATAATAAAATTAAAAAGTTTGAAAGGGACTGCATTGCTTACGCAGAAGGTAGGGCATACCCGAATCCACCCTCAGCCAATAGGAGGGAGAATATGGCTGATGTAAATCAATGGGAGGGTTCTCCTAAATGGGATAACTGGGCGGCTGAGGAATCAGCAGTCCCTTTAGAGGGGGACCCAGCGAGTGGGCCTCGGAGGTCCAAATGGTTGGAAAATCAGAGAAACAGGGGCAATTATGCCCAATACAACAACAGGAATTACAAGCAAGGGAACTACCATCAGGGGAAGTTTTACTTCAACAAGAACTGGGAGCAGAGGTGAATTTTTGCGAAACCTCTACTGAAAGTGGAATTCAAGGTACTGTCGTTGAGGGTTTTCCCTCTGTTTCTTCCAATGCACCTTTTGAATTAGTTCAGAACTGCTCAGGGGACTTTATGTTGTATAATGATAGTGAGTTTAAGTTTTGTATGGCGCATGCCAACTTGCTGAGTAGGGGGGAATTGTTTGTGCCTGCAACCAGTTTTAAAACTGAGAACTCATTTGTTGATTTAAAATTATTCCTTAGGAAAATGTGTTTGAAATGATTGTTTCACGGGGAAGTTCAATGTGTGGTTAATGCTTTCATGCGAAGCAGTACTTTCAACCCACCATTGCCTTTGCCGCTTATTTTTTTTTTAAAAACTAGTGGAATATGATTTCAGGAACTTAAACTGTGACAAACTGGTTTTATATAAGAATCTGAATGCCCACAAGTTTGCCTTATTAAGGGAACTTTCCAAACACAAGCAAATCAGGGTTATGAAACCCGACAAGAGGGGAGGGATTGTGATTATGGGGAAGGATGATTACATTAACAAGATGTTGGCACATGTTAATCAAAGTGAGTTGTATGAAGAAACTTCCTTGGATATTATCAAACTGGCATTTCAGCATATTGACTGCAGGATATGCTGGATAATCAGGAAATTTCATACAAGCTTTTTGGATTTTTTCAAGTTAAATACCCAGCTGTGCCAGTTATTTTTGGGATACCCAAAATTCATAAGTGCATAAGTGATCTGCCTATGAGGCCCATTGTTAGTGGAATAAAGTCTAAATTCCAACCCCTTGGCAAGTATGTAGATTTGGTTTTGAAAAATTGCTTAAATTCCTTTGAACATTTATGTAAAGACTTGTGGGACTTTTTAAATAAAATGAAGAAGGTGGAATTTTCAGAAAAATGTGCCTTTATAACTATTGAACTATTGAATTATACAATGTTATTCCCCACAATGTGGGGTTTGATTGGTTCCACAATTTTCTTATTGAATGTATATCATTAGATAACAACATCGTTAATGTTTTGGTGTTTTGTATGGAAGTAGTTCTTAAATACAATTTTGTGTTTATTGATGGACAATATTTCAGGAAAAGGAAGGGAGTCGCAATGGGGGTGGCATGTGCCCCCACCTTTGCCAACATTATTCTTCTTCAGTGGGAGAGACACATTCTTTTTCCTCATTATGGGGAGAAACCTTGAAATTTATTCCTAAGGTTTTTGGATGATATTTTTGTGGTGTACGACAAACCTGTTGATAAACTAGAAGGCTTTACTTCTTTTTTGAACAATTCTACATCCTTCTTGAAATGTACCCATCAAGTGGACATCTCTTTAATTAACTATTTAGATGTCACTATTTACAAAGATGTGGTTAACCGTAGATGGGTTAGTACTATATACTGTAAACCTATGTACAGTAATAACCTTTTGCCATTTGAAAGTAACCAACCCTACCAACAAAAGGTTGGAATAGTTAAGGGCCAGTATATACGGCTCGCTAGAATGGTGTCAGATTGGATTGAATTTGGAAAAGAATGTGAAAAGATGAAGGTTATGTTTCAAGGGAGAGGTTACCTTGAGGATTTGGTTGTTCATTATATGAACAAAATTAAAGAGAGTACAATCAGAGGGGACATCATCCCTCTTACTGATAGCAGTTTGGTACAGGGGGAAACTGGATTCCATAGAGATCTTGGAAAAAAGCAGGGTGGACCTTAAAGAAGCATTCATTACTCAATTTTGCAATGAAGCTGGTGTCATTAAAGATATTATTTATAAATATTGCAACATTTCTCTCTGTTTAAAGATACGGCCAATGTGGTGGAGGTAAAACTTCCTATAGTATTTAGAAGGGGTAGAACTATTAAAAATATTCTTGAGCATTATACTATCGATCATGGGTCCATCAATGCTTATAAAAAATGGGGCACATATAGTTGTACCAATTGCCCCCAATGTCGGTTGGTGTTGGAAGGGGATCAGATTGAAATCAATTCCAAAATTTTCATGCCCAATTCTCACGATACTTGTAATACTATCGGGGTTGTATATGTAGGTAAGTGTCTTAAGTGCCCACTTAAGCCAAGGAGTTATCCTGGCAATTAAGATTGAATGCCACAGTTCCACCCGGTTTGAATGATAGTTTATCTATTTCTAGTATACCTAGATTAAAATCATATATTGTTTAAAATAAGTTTGCAAGGTTTATTTATGAGTTATGTGAATATCATGGGGACATAAAATGTATTCATGTGTCTTTAAACAATGGGGCTTATTAATTCTTATTAGTTGGTCAATAATTTTCATTGGATAAGGTTTTATGGGGAGGGGTATTTAAAATATGGTGCTGGTCTGAACCGTTATGATTCTGATGAAGTTTTTTACAAAAGAGTGCACTAAATATATGTACTTGTGGAGTTTTGTGGAATAAGTTTTAACTATATTCATATCTTTCCACGTTTTTGGCCGTATCTTTGGTTTGAATTGCTGCTTGTGGCTGCTTGGTGCTTTGTGCTATTGATGTGCTACGTTGTGGTTATTTGGTATGAGAAATGCCATTCAGAGTGAATACCAAAAGAGTAACAATGTATTCTGTTTTAGCTACAGCAGTTAAAAAAGAAACACAGGAATTTCTACCAAGTCAGGATGAACTATTTTAATTATGAATAAGATTTTGTCAGAGGCCTATCAGAAAGAAATAAAGAGATAAAGCACCATTGATTCTTTATTTAAAAGGGTTCATATTTATCAGATGCAGCCCTTCCATAAACACAAAGGAGTTTTGTCTACCCTAGAAGCTGACAAGGCAAGTCTGGAAAATGTAAAAGAAACCCTGAACAACTACCTAATGATAACATAATGTAATAATAATAATAATGCTGCATGTCCAAAAAAATAAACAATAGTAACTTTGCTTTCACTTTTTCTACTGGCATTGAATGAAAATGTACCTCTCTTGGTACCTACATACCAAACAGAGAGTAAACCATTTGATAGAAAAAAATATATTTTACCTCTCATCCCCCCAAAAAAGACCAATCACAATGCTGGATGAATGCCAAGCACCCAGCATTACTGCAGCACAGGTTAAAGCTGCATTGTCCAAGACCAAGAATACAGCTTCCATGGACCCAACAATATCCCTAGAAGTGTTCTTAATGAACTACAAAGTGAACTGGCACCACATCTGTGTGCCCTCTTCAATCACAGCCTCACCTCAGGCTTTGTCCCTACCAAATGGCGCACTGCTACAGTCATCCCTCTCCATAAAAGGGGAGCGACTACAGACCCTGGGAATTTTCATCCCATTAGCCTGAGTCTGATATTTAAGGCAATGGAGCACATCATCATGGACCTCATTAACAAGGATATAGGGAATCTTCAAACTCTAGATCCCATGCAATTTGGTTTTGTGAAAGGTAGATCATGCCTGCTCAACCTGGTTGACTTCTTTGAGTCAGTCACCAGAGCTGTGGTTGAGTTCAAGGCAGTTCATACAGCCTACATTGATCTGGCCAAGGCCTTTGATACCATTCCCCACTCAGGAATTATTGATAAACTCACCAAACTAGGCATCAACCCCTATATCACTAGGTGGGTTGCAAATTTGCTCACAGATAGAACCCACAATGTGAAAGTAGCAGACTCCAAGTCAGACTGCCGACCATTCACGAGTGGAGTCCCACAGGGATTGATCCTGGGTCATCTACTTCTCAGAAGTCCAGGCCAACACGGAGGGACACTGGCTGACCAAGTTCAGAGACAACTGCAAGCTGGGAGCCATTATTAACTCCCCAAGTGATGTAGACATCCTACAGAAAGGCCTAATTGAGAACAATGACTGGTGTCGAAACCATGGCCTTAAGCTTAATGCCAAAAAGTGTGCCATCACCACCACTTTGCCTGTGTGGTCAGAAAGTCCTTCTATATGGCACATCTCATTACCAAGGAAGAAAGAGGTCATCATCTCTCTCTACTCTTCCCTCATTAGGCCAATAATTGAGTATAATGCCCCATTTGGCATGTACCTCACTAGACACTTGCAACAGCTGGAAAGGCCACAAAAGTACCTCATGAAGAGGATCCTAGACCTTAAACACATGTCCTACATGGACAGACAAAAAACTCCAGCTATTCTCTGTCTCATATCATCTACTAAGAGGTGATCTCTGCTTGACGTTCAAAGCCATGTCTGATCCAACTCTGTTAGAAATGCTACATCTAAAGAAATCACAATCCCTCCACACCACATGCTCCAGAGACTTCAACCGTATTACCTCAGTCAACAGAACATGCTGGAGTGACAGGTTCATAACCCAGAGACTGCCCATGCTCTGGAATAGGCTTCCCTTACATGTCAAGCAGAGCACCTCACTGGCCCTCTTCAAGAGAAATCTTGATGAGTGCATGGGAAATGGAAAATTCACCCCGGGCATCACTCCAGTGGCTCTACTTGATAGAGGTACTGGTAACCAACGTTAAGCGGCACGATGCCAGGGCACTTCTATGTGCTAGGCTTGTGAAGGCTCTAGGGCCATTAACTTAGTACACACCTATGAACCTATCAAGAGCCATGGTTTTTTTAATGTTATAATTATTATTATTATTGTTATTATTATTATTATCATTATTATTGTAGTTGATGTTGTTGATAATATTGTATCTTCTAATGTGTATTACTTGCATTTATTATTTTTTCTTTTTCTATTGTTATGCATTAGGCTTGGTAATATTCTGATATATAATGTAGCAAAATATAAAAATTTGCAGGATAAATCAATGTTTAGTTTCCTGAAAAACATAGTGAATAAAGTCATGCAAAAGATGGCAATATGAGTTGGGCATTGTCATCTTCTAGGGCATTAAAGTGTCAAGCAGTCAAGAAGGTAAAAAAAATAGAGGATGTTAGAAGAAGCTTAAAGTTTACAAATCAAATTCTTTACTCCCCCCAAAACATATTTTTTGTCACAGAGAAAATCAAGCCTCTTTTCATTAGTAGGGTTGCCACCTTTTCAAATGGCCAAAGTGGGACATTTTTGGTACAGGCATCAGATTTTGCAGGGTGAAACATACCCACGGCCAGTACAAAGGACAGAACTTCATTTTTTTGCCTACATAAAAGCTTATTCTTGTAGCATTTTATTATAGGTGTTTCAGATACAGAATAACTGTTTTATGCAACTATTACATAAACTATAGGAAATAATTTTGTCTCAAAATCTCAGGACATTTGCCAGTTTTTCAATTTTTTTGCAAGACACAACTGCCCAAAGTGGGACAGGTGGTAACCCTATTCATCAGGTCAACTACTTAAAATTACTCTCCAAGAGTTAGTGTTGACAAAAACAATAGCTGAGATCAATCTTCAGAAGAGAACAAAGGCATGTCCAATTTTCGCTCACTTTGCAAATGACTTATACTTGGAGAAAAACTTGTACAGACATTCAAATATTCCTCCCTTCATTAATTATTTGTTCTTTCTTCAGCGTTGCTGAGCATTCAAGCAATCTCATCTGAGTGAACAGATAGCAACTGCAGACGAGTTCTAAGAAAGAGCCTTCCTTGTGTATTTGACAGATGACAGGACTGCTATACAGTCAAACTCTGGTAAATGAATTTAAGCTGTGATATTTTGTCTTACTGATTCTAGGCCTGCTGTCATTCAGAGAAGCAAAAGAGATTTATTTGCAGTTAAGAAGAGAACTGTCTAAGAAAGGAACCAGCCAAGTTCTGCTTGTGATTGAATGGATTGAATGGATATTTCCCCAAGAAGATCACCATGCTTTTGCAAATAATGCCTTTCAGTTTTCCAGATTCCCAGACTTAGACACACTCAAAACATCATCTCCAGTGCTCATCAAGGACCTTAACCCCAAATGCTGTTTTCTGTATACATGCTTCTGGATACAAAATGACTTTTTGGACCTTGATTTTTATTTATTTCCTGTTATTGATTAAGAGACACTGGTGTAATCTAAGTGACTTTTTCTGTCTTGCTAATACTGTACAGGACTTTTAATGTCTACTCAATAAGTTATTTTTATTTATTTCTATAGATCTAATACATTTTCTTTTATACTAACACAACCTAGTGTATACCATCTGTTTTATTTCTTAACTTAATTTGTGCCTAAAGCAATAGATTTGGAAAGGGGAAATAGGTGCTGAACCATCTTGTTTTCCACTTACAGGCCAAATGCATAGATGATAATATAAAAAATATATTTCTAACTATTTGTTCTATCAATGTCTAGAGCATCGCAGTAGCATGCCCTGTTTGGTTGCTGTTTGTATATCTGAGTATGTGATTTTGACATTTGTGTGTAGAACATTCAAGTGCTAACAAATTCTAATTGAATCACTGTGGGGATGTGATACCTTTTAAAGCTAAGGTGAGGTCATTTAGTACCATAGTAAAGGCTCAGCCTGATATCCTTTTAATCCAAAGGTGAAGATGAAAAATGCGTAAAAATTTAAATAGCCATGATATCAGCCATACATTTTGTCAGCATCCAATCAGCAGGTCTTCAGCACTGCCACTTCTGCCCTCTACTGGTTTACATCTGGAACCACCAACAGTTACTCCCTTTGCCCAATCATAATTGCAGTACTGTACCTTTTACAGGTTCAACCTAAATTTTAATATACAACTATTTGAGCATTCAGAATACCTGTACCCTTCTTCAGGTGCTAAGCCAATTAACAATTAAGAATGGGATGATATAGTCCATAAGCTCAGGACTGATGCATTATTAATAATTATACAATGGAAGCTCTGCAAAGCTGTGAAATGTGCATGTTAATTGGCTAATCCTACCAGTGTGTACATTGTGAATCGAACATAACCAAATGAAGAAGTCTGGCTTCTAACGTATCATGCTGCAGCGACTTGCAATAAAGAGAACCCAACGAAAAACACTTACCAGCGCATTTAATACCAAATCAAACTCTGGTCCAACTCCAAAGTATATTTTAGCATTAAAAATAAAAAGAACATAATTAAAGGGAAAAAATGTTTAAAAAATACCTCACACGCATACAGGAAGCACAGAGTAACTGCTCTGGTTAAAACACCATACCAGCAACCACAACAGATATTCACATTCCTGTCATACTGCCAACACAGTAACTGCTTGACTTCATAACTTTCACTGGTATGCAAAACTAAGTTAAAAGCATTACTGGAAAACATATCGCCATGGACTGTCAACCTCTATATGTCCCTAACTCTGACTTCAAGTAAAAGCTAACAGTTTCAAAAATACAGTTTATATACTCACTGTAACTTCATACACAGTCACTAAAGAAAAAGAACGTAAATAACTATACCAAATGAAAAAGCAATTACTGTACCTTCCCCTTGTCAATTCTAATTCCCTGCATTTAACAGGTACAAAAACGGCTTCCTGCACTTACAAAACATCAAAGAGCACTACAGACACCACATTAATTACAACACTCCCCTGTCTAATCATGCTTCTTCAGAAGCATGCACAAGCCTTCTTATATATAAACTCTTTAAAGGGAGACAGAAAAAACGCCAAAACAAGATACCACAGGGGAAAAAAATGGAAGTAAACTTTGACCTAATAGGCGATAGTGAAATAGAAGAAATATTTAACAACATACCAGAAGCCATGACAAAACAGTCAACAAGCAAGGAAATTCTCCAACTGCAAGAACAGGAAGTACTGCAACATAAAAAGTCCCAAAGAAAAGACAACAATGTGACAATTCATTCACTTCAGAAGGGTAAATAAAATTCAAACAAATACCAGACAGAAACCTTACAAAAAACACGCAGAAAAAAACACCTGAAGAAATAGAAATACTAGAATTGGAAAAAGAAGAAGCAAGTACAGGAAAAGAAACACAGTGCGCTATAGGCATATTTAAAAACTGGCAAAAACAAAAAACTACAGTATAGACTGTATGCTATTACACCAGAAAACTCAAACACAATAGAATTCTATGCTACAGTACGAAACACAAAAGGAAAAGTATATGTGATAAGTGCATTTTGTATCCCTACATGCAGCACTCAACAGATATATAAATAACCCACCATTACATAGAAAGATTAACATAATTACAGATATACATTTAACAAATGCAGTCCATCATCATATGAATGGACATATTTCTTATTTCATATTTCTTGAAATGTCAAAAGCCTTCGATACCGTGTCCCACCATCTGCTTCTTAATAAATTATCTTTCTACGGCCTCAGCTTACCCACACTAACTTGGTTCCATAGCTGTCTTTCCTACCAACAAGCTACTATTTGTGACACCTCACTCTCCCCACTGCTCCCCATCTCCTTGGGAGTCCCTCAAGGTTCCATTCTGGGTCCACTTCTCTTTATCATTTTCACTAATAACCTCAGTAAAGCAACCCATTATGCCTCCATAGTACAGTATGCTGATGATTCTACCCTTATCTGCTCTGTTCCCACCACCCTAGAACTCCAATCAAGAATGCAATCAGCTTTAAAGGATATTGAATCCTACCTCTCTCAACATCAACTTATTTTAAATCCCAACAAAACCAAGCTTATAGTATTTAATAATAAAAAATCCAAAACATAACAACTCCCTATATCCATCACCTCTGCAAACAGTACTAAAATTGCCCCCCACTAACCACACAAAACTCTTAGGTATTACCATTGATGAAAATTAAATTTGATATACATATTGCCCAAACCATCAAAAAAGTACACATCAAATTAGGTAGCCTCTATAGAACTAAACCATTCCTACCACCCAATACCAGGCTTGCCACAGCATGCACACACCTCCTAAGTACCCTTCTCTGTGGTTCCATTGACTTCACTAACCTCCAGAAATCTGCCCTCAATAAACTGGAATCATGCTACCACAAAACTGCAAAATTTGCCACCAACATCCCACACACATCCCACCACTGTTCATCTCTTTCAGCTTTAAGCTGGCTAGAGCTACCAAACCTTCTGACTCACAATCATCTAGCCTTAGCCCACAAAATAATCTATCAACCCAATAACTGCCCTGCAATATCCTCCTTCGTTCAACCTAACCCCAACAGTCTTTCTGTCAGATCCTCCAGCAAACTCCTACTAAAGGTATCCAACTCTCAGAACTAACATGGTGACTCCCTCTATTCCCATAATATAGCCAAACTCTGGAATACCCTACCAGAAACTATAATGAACACACCCTCACATGACCAATTCAAATCCATACTAAAACACCACCTTAGCAATCACTGGCAATGCTCCTGTCACTCCCCAGGTTAAACCACCTCTCTTTTCCCGTTACCTTCTCTCCACAAAGTCTCATCACCTGCTGATTTTTGCTATATTAGCACCATGTTCTCTGTTTACCATCCTAGTAGCTCACTCAACTCCCAACTGTACTTTACTCTCAGCTTCTGTGTTATTGTGGAGTGGACTGTTTCTATCTGCAGGTCTGCTTCAGTTCCCACTATCCTGTATTTTTTACTGCAGCAACGACATCTGTAATTATTTAGACTAATGTATGTAATATTCTTGTCTTAATATTGTAAACATGGATTGTATTTTTCTGCTGATGTTTTTGAATGTAATTGTTTATTTTCTCAATATTGTAATCATGCATTTGTATTTTTTGTCAATGCTTGAATGCAAAAACTGCCTGATTGTATATTTCTGTGGAGCTTTTCTCCCCAGGCCTCCGCTGAAAATGGGCCTCTGGCCCAGTCGGATATTCCTGGTTAACAAAATATAATAAATAATAAATAAATAATGTATTTCAATCAGCAATTAAAAATTACAGAAGACAAGGAAAAGATACAGCAGAACACTACCACTCATTAACAATACAAGAAATAACACTACTGAGAAACAGCCAAATATGTTCCCCAAACACAGCAGATGGATTTGCAGAAAATTCTGGTTTGATATAATACTACACTTTGGAAGACGTGGAAATGAAGGAATACGGTACCTCACACAAGACAGTTTTACAATAAAGAAAGATACAGATGGCATAGAACATGTAACAAAAAAGTTTAATGAACATACAAATAAACACACAGAACATTATGACATCACAAAACATTTACTAAGAGGATACATGTTTGAAAACCCTTTGTGTCCTGTAAAAAGTTTCAAAAAATATCTTCGCAAAGTGCCACCTAATGCAAAAGCAGTGTTTCTCCAACCAAAAGGACATCCATAACACATACTGGACAAAATGGAAACATGGTACTCAACACAACCTATGGGAATAAATTATCTTTCAAAAATGTTACCAGAAATTTGCAAATTAGCAAACCTATCAATAAGATATAAAAACCACTCCTTAAGAGCAGCAGCAGTAACCTTGCTCTTGCAATCTGGACTGGAAACACGACAAATAATGACAGTTACAGGACATAAAAGTGAAACATCACTATGCTCCTATTACCAATCATCACTAGATGAATTCAAAAAATGGGGAAACATAATCTGTGGAACATAACAAGAAACACCAAAAAATCCAATAAATTAAGATAATGTCAATAATACAATAAATAAAGAACCAAAAAAAGAAAATGAAACTCCATAACACAGAATATATATATATATATATATATATATATATATATATATATATATATATATATATATATATATATATATATATATATATATATATAGGTCTACTTTGTTTCATTTTGTTTCATTGAAAGCTCATTTCACTGAATTTGAATTCACCCTGACCAAATCGTTGAAAGCTCAAATTACTGAAAACTCAATTCACTGAATCTCATTTCACTGAAGTGAGGTACTGGCACTGTGTAGAGTACTGTAAGGCAAGTAAAAGGTATATGCCCTTTTACCCACTGTAGTGTGATCCTGGAATTAGTATATATAGATGGGAGGGTGGGGGTGTATCCCCCCATCTAGATTGGTTTTATATTCTATTTCACTGAAATCTTAAAAGCAATACATTTTAAACCATAGACATGCATACGTACAACATCAATTACTAACTCTTTCCAGAAGACAATATATACCCAAACTAAGTGAGGGGGGCTGTGCACCCCACAACCCCAATGTGGGGGAATGTACCCCCCTAACTATATATACTAACTCCTGGATCACACTACAGTGGGGAAAAGGGCATATACCTTTTACTTGCTTTAGAGTACTCTACACAGTGCCAGTACTTCAGTGAAATGAGATTCGGTGAAATGAGTTTTCAGTAATTTGAGCTTTCAGCGATTTGATAACCAAACACAGAACTCAAAACCAACTATTCCACAGTAAATAATATACGAGTCCACCATGAAAATCACTATGGAAATAGGTGAAATAGCTACTTGTACAAAAAACTGGTACTTTATTAAAATAACAATAGGTTAAGTGCTTTCATCTAAAAATACCTTAGACTTCATCAGAAACCCGTCTGTGAGCCAGACCTTGTTTAAATAGATTAACCCACCAATCACAACACATGTCATCAGTAATAATTAAAAATTCATGAGACTTCAAAATTTCAAAATACAAGTACTTCCAAACATTCATCCTACCAAAATTCTAATATATAAAAATTGTGCTACAAATATGTTCATAAAATCAATTACTATGACCCTATTAACTGTTCATTGCATACAATATAAGATATACTCAATACACACCTATACTTATTTAAAAACTGCAAATACATGTCAAAGGATTAAACTTTCCTATATTACTAGTACATCATGTCCTAGCTTGCAACACTGGTTTGATAGAGATATATTCATTAATACCAGGAGGTGTAGTGGCATTCAACTAAATCTGCCACCTAACCTCCTTTTCACCCAGAATTGCCTTGATGTTACGACCTCTACTTGATATATTAACTACTTCTAATAAAGCAAATTTAAATGAAGTGCAGCTTTTATTGTCCCTAATATGCCTATATAAGGCATTGTTTTCATCCTTTCTCCTAATAGCGTACAGATGGTCATAAATTCTATCTTTTAAATGTCTCCCTATCTGTCTAACATAAAAACTGGGACATGAAGTACACAACGCAAAATAAATAACATTTTTCATTTGACAGTTGCCATAGCTGAACTGTACAACACTTTTACTAATATTACCTATCTCAACTGTCATGTCCTCAAATATTGCTCCACACTGATTACAGTGTCCACATTTACATTCTTATGTCCCTTTATAAAAGAACCATTCTTTTCAAACCTCTTTTTTAAATTATTACCCACACTATGTACAAATCTAGGCTCATTTCCAATTAAAGAAAACAACCTATTGTCACACTTTAAAATATTCCAGTTGTTTCTAATGATCTTTTTAATCTGTTCAGTGCGACTATTGTAAGGTAGTATACAAGCCCTGTTATAATCTAAACTATCTTTATTAGTTATGGGAAAATCTTCATTCCTATTGTAGGCACCTAATAATGGTTTATACTTAATACCCCACTGACTACTAACATAACCAATAGCGTCATCAACCACATATGCTGGATATCCTCTTTCCCTGAACATAGATCCAATAAAATTCAGCTCCTGCAGCATCTCCCGATGGTCCGATGTCATACATGCATGAATACATGCATGAATGCATGTATACATTGTCCTTTGACCAGGGACGTAGGGAGGCATACTCACTGTACGCATTTCAGTACAGTGTTTGCATGGAGGGGCTAGCACAAGGCAGGCACTAGGATCTAGGAAAAAAAGCTAAAACAGTGTCTTCTCCTTTAAGGAAGGTCAGGTGTGCGTCGTACGCACGCTAACGCTGAAGTAAGCTTATTTTTCACTCCCACACAATTTAAAATAGTCATTTTGTTGAGACAGAAGGTAAGTATGTAAAAGGAATGGTGGGTGTGTGTGTGTCTGGGTACGCTTATGTTATTTATTCATTTCTAGAGGTTTCGTTCATTTCTGTATGAGTGAGAAAGTGTGTGTGTGTGTGTGTGTGTGTGTGTGTGTGTGTGTGTGTGTGTGTGTGTGTGTGTGTGTTTATATGTTATTTATTCATTTCTAGAGGTTCTGTTCATTTCTGTATGAGTGAGAAAGTGTGTGTGTGTGTGTGTGTGTGTGTGTGTGTGTGTGTGTGTGTGTGTGTGTGTGTGTGTGTGTGTGTGTGTGTGTGCATGTAAGCTGAACTAGCCATTCTGTTTAAATGAGAGATAAAGTGCATGTGTGTTACTTACTGTGTAAGAGAGTAGGTGTGTGTGTGTACAATTATATTATTTATTCTGGAGGTTCTATTTGTTTCTGAAAGAATGAGAAAGTGTGTGTGTGTGTGTGTGTGTGTGTGTGTGTGTGTGTGTGTGTGTGTGTGTGCGTGTGTAATTTGAACTAGCCATTCTGTGTGAATGAGAGATAAAGTGCATATGTGTGTGTGTGTGTGTGTGTGTGTGTGTGTGTGTGTGTGTGTGTGTGTGTGTGTGTGTGTGTGTAACATACCTCTTAACTGTCCAGATTTAGCCTCATAGTTTTGGTCTGTTTCTCATAAAGGTTGTGGGTTTCTGGCAAATTACAGAGGACTGAAGTTAGTATATTCTTCATAAAGTACATTCTAGTACAAATACTGTTATTCTAGCAACTTTCTTAGTTAAAAAGAGCAATATTTAAAATATATCCCTATCATACCTCCCAACTGTCCAGATTTTCACAGTGTCCAGATTTTTGCATCATATTTTTGTTCCATTTCTCCTACAATTGGTGCTTTTCTTGCAAATTACTGGCTAACCATTGAGGACTGAAGTATGAAAATAATGGCAGGCATTTGAGTTTCAAACTCCACATGCTTCAGAAAATTCATGCTAATGTAAAACCTGGAATTATATCAACTTTTTAAGCCTGTAAGGGCAATATTTAAAAAGTTTTCCTATTTTTAGGCCTTTGTCCCCCCATAACTACTGGCTTTGTCCAGATTTCTTGCACTAAGAGAGTGAGAGATATGTGCACCTCTCAACTGTCCAGATTTTTACAGAATTTCCTAATTTTTGCCCTGTTCCTCAATATTTTCTGGCAAATCACTGAAAATTGAAATAAATGTCATACAGCTGAGCTGGACTTCATTTCCTTTAGACAATGCATGCTAAGACAAATTATGTTATTCTAGTAATCTTCTAAGTCTTTAAGAGCAATATTTAAAATCTGTCCCTGTTTTAGGCTTTGCCCAGATTTCTTATGCTAACAGGTTGAGAGGTATGACGGTATGGTGTGTAATGCTCTAGTAAAGGGGGAGGGCAGGTTAGTCACTTAACTTGATCAGGCTTGACCCTGTAATTTGGTTACAGGAGACCAAGCCTGAATTCTCCGTACCAACTACCAGACTGCTGAAGGAACTGTGAACTCCAATGAAGACAAGAGCCTGACTACCAGACTGCCTACGAAATTGTGAGTTTGGATTTCAGTACATTTTCAAGGGATTGAGTTTCATTTCATTTTCATGGAATTGTGAGTTTCAAGGGAAGATAAATTTACTGTTGCTCATGCTAAGTCTGTTTTCAGTGTGCCACTAACTGTTTTGTTTATCAAATGGCCATCACTGTTTGTGTTGTAGAATTTGAAAGCAGTGTTAGTAGCATAATTGCCTTTGGTGCAGAAGGCTGTGAATTCTACTCCCACACTATTTGGATGGAGTGCTGGTATTGCAGTGCCATTTTGATCGTTGATTATTTGATGCATTTTATAGGTTCATAGGTTCATAGGTTCATACTAGGCTATCTGCCCTAGGGCATTTATAAGCCTAGCCAGAATGTGTTTGGCTTTCGCCACCCATTTTAAATTTATTTTGCTATGCCCTTTATCGAGGTTAGTATACTGTGCCTCTGTCTAACAGTGACACAGAAGTGATACCCGGGGTAAACCTACGATCTCCCATCCACTCATCAAGATTGCTCTTGAAGAGAGTCAATGAGGGACTCTGCCTAACCTGGACTGGGATTTTATTCCAGAGTGAAGGGAGCCTCTGGGTTATGAATCTGTCCCCCCCAGCATGTCCTATTTATTTCAGTGCTGAGGTTCAAGTCTCTTGAGCGCGTAGCTCGATGGGATTTGGATTTTCTGAGGTGCAGCATGTCCATTAATTCCAGGTTGGACATGGCTTTATACGTCAGGCACAGATCACCTCTGAACAGACGGTATGCCACTGAGTAGAGCTGGAGTTTCTTTAACCGGGCAGCATATGGCATCTGTTTGAGCCCTTTGATCCTCTTGGTGAGGTACTTTTGGGGTCTTTCCAGTTGCTGCAGGTGTCTGGTAAGGTACATCCCAAAAGGGGCATTGTACTCAATTATGGACCTGATGAGGGATGAGTAAAGAGGCATGATGACCTCCCCTGATCTAGATGTGAATCCCTTCATGATTAGGTGGGCTATATAAAATGTTTTTCTAACCACTTTGGCCACGTGGTTGTCAAATGAGAGATTGCTATCAACTTGGGTCCCCAGGTCCCTAATTACTTCTTCTGTACTTAATGGATTACCACCTATGTGGTAATTTGTGGGCACTTTGTTTTTGCCAAAGGGATGACTATACACTTTTTGGCATTTAGCTTGAGGCCATGGCTCTGGCACCAGTTGTCTGTTTCTATGAGGCCCTTTTGGAGGATGCTTGTGTCAGCTGGGGAGTCGATTATGGCACCCAGTTTGCAGTCATCTGTGAACTTGGTCAGCCACAGTCCTTCCGTGTTGGCCTGTACCTCCGAGAAATATATACCGAACAAGAGAGGTCCCAGGACTGAGCCTTGTGGGACACCACTTGTAACTAGTTTGGAGTCTGACATGGCTCCAGCAATTCTAACCATGTGGGTTCTGTCCTTGAGCCAGTTTGCAATCCATCTAGTGACATAGGGTGCAATCCATCTAGTGACATAGGGGGTATAGGGGTTCTACCCTCCTGAGTGTATCCTCCTTTGTATAAGATGCCTGGTAACTATAAACTTCTTGTTGGTTTATCAGTCATTCCCTATTGAAATATTACCAGCTTACCATTTTTTAATGTAACATAGGCAATTGATTTTTCAAAGGCAGCAGGCACTGAATTTGTAGATGAAACACCTGAAATGCAAAGTTGTTTGCCAGTAGCAACCTCTTCATTAGTTACGTATCTCTTTAATGTAGCATTATCTGGACAAATTTTACTTCTGCAAAGATTGTGCTTTTTGAATAATATTGGTGGATTTTAATGACAGAAGTTTTAGTGGCATTTTATGGTCGAAATTTTCTGAAATGGGTAGTTTTATCATTATTGTTTCATTGCTTTCTAGAATGTTCATAAGTACAAATTTAAAACACCATTCTAACAAATTGTAATGTATTGTACAAGGAATATAATTCATAATGAGGGTGAATCAAAGAACACATACATGTGCGCATGGCCCTATAAATGTGTGCAAGGAGCCTATGGTTTAAAAACAGTTCAAAGCTAAACTTGATCCTCCGCTGTTAGATGCATTTTCTTTTAATGTGGGTTTCATGCCATTTCAGAGAATGTGAGTTTCAAGGGCAGAGAAGTTTACTGCTCATGCTAAGTCTGTTTTCATTGTGAGCCTGGATTGTTTAGCAAATGGCTATCAGTGTTAGCGATATTTTATTTCAATATCTGTAATCATTGTAGAAGTAAATAAGAAAATGCGTTCCCTACATTTTTATTTAAAATATTTATGATAATTCTTTCCATGGCTTTACATACAAGACCAGTCAGACTTATGGTCTGTGGCTATCCAGGTCCGTAAAAGGTCAAACCTTGTGCTAAGGATTAACTGCTGCAGTCCTCGATTCACTAAGGATGAAGCCAATTAGTAGGCTAATGTTGGACGGTGATTTTAGAGTACTTGATAGCTCATGTTTCATGCTATCCAAGAGATATCCCAGGATATTATCAGGGCCCATTGAGATGGTATTATTTGCCTTGGACAATGCATTGAAGACCTATTTGCTAGTGATAATCAGAAGAGTTATGGTACGAGGTGTCTCCTGAGAGGTCCTGATGGGAAAAGGGGGGTGAAACTGGAATTAAATTTATCAGCCAATAGGTTTGCTATATCCTCTGATTCTTTAAGTGGCTCCATTTACAGTTTGTTCAGCACACTGTTGTGTTACCTTTGAGGTTATGAACAAAGCTGATGAAGGCCTTGTGGTTATCCTTTGTCTTTGAGGATATTTCTGCCTCAAATTTGGCTTTGATGGGCTTGATAAGATTTCCGAGTTGCTTATTTAGTTTGAGGGGTTTCATACCTTTCTGGGTATATCACTTCCTAGTTTTAGCCATGTTTTTCTTCCTTTTGTTATACAACTTGTTGATATAGGGATTCCACGAAGGTGGCTTGCTATTTGAGTTGGTTCTCTGCTTATTCCTTGTGGGTACAGCCACCTCACTGCAGCTGCTTACATGATGGTATAGGGTTTCTGTAAACAATTTGCATTGTGGTAGCAGAGTTCACATCTTTTTGGGGGATGGGAAATTTTAGCATGGTATAAGTCATTAGTACAAGGCTTGCTTTGGAATAATTCATAAATGTCTGAGGGTTAGATGGCATTCAATTGTGACAAGTGTTTGGAAAGGTACATATTAAAAGGGGCATTATAATCACTAAATGATTGGCCTAATGAGTGCCAAGTAGTGGGGAATAATTATATGCCTGGATCTGGATGATATATCTTTAGATATAAGCTGTACAATGAAAAAGGATTTCCCTACAATAGTGAGTATGTTGGGCCCTTTGAAGTCCCACCTTCATGCAAGGGAATGTCTGTTGCAGTCTTTCATTCATCCAGCACAAAACCTGTTTTGAGATTAGTATTGAATGGCCTTTGTAGAGGGTTCGACATATCAGGTTTCAGACTAACAAGTAGGCAGTCTCCTATGTTATCCAGTCGCAATAGACATTATGTTCTTGGCCTTGGGTACTAACTTCAGAAATTGTTGAGATGTTTGAGGGGGTTATAGATGCAGGTATTTGATGTGAGAATATTGGAAGATTGGTGGGATGAAGTTCAATCTGAATTAGTTGGTCAGTGGATTGGCCATATCCTCTGGTCCAAGTATGTGATATCGTTTGTTATAAGCTCACTGTAGTGCCAGTCATTGTTTGAGATTTCTAGCACAGTTAAAAAAAAATACTTTGTGGTTTATCTTTCACCTGGGTTTATATTTTTACCTCATATCAGGCCTTGGTTGATTTGATCACAGTCCCGAGTTCCTTGTTTAGTTTAGCGAGAGTGTGTTTAGCTTTCTGAGTTGCATTTATTTTTACATGCAGTGAGTATTTTTTCTTTGATTATGCTGCCCATAGGAGTTGATTTTTGAATTTGGTGTTGCATTTATTTCTGATGGGGAAAGATGTGTCTGTGGAACTATTTAAATATACATAGAGCTTGGCAGTAAGTTATTCTCTACAGTGGAAGCTTGAAACAGACTTAGTAGAGGGACTCCATCCCCAACTAATGCCCAGTACCCAACATAGTCAGAAACCAGCACTACTCAGATATGTGCACATGAGATCACTTACACTAGCTTACAAGGGGGCTGAGAATGGTGTGGTAATTTTCTTTGACATTTTCCACAATCAAACCTGAGTGTCTTAATTTGTTTTTTCAGCATGTAACAGCATAGGGCTATACATAAAGTGACTGCTTTCATTTGTTCTTTCAGCATGTAACAGCATAGGGCTATACATAAAGTAATTGTTTTCATTTTGTGGGAGGGTAGGGAGGCGGCCTGCATTCACTGATATGTTTTTTTGTGTTTTCCAGCTGTTGCCTTCTCAGGATATTGGATGGTATCATGTCAGCTTTAAACATTAAACTTTGAGCAAAACCTGTTTCTTGAATTTCTTTTCTTTCCAGTAATGTTGTTCAGACTATCACTGGATCATAAGACTAGAAAAAACTCCAAACAAGTTCCTTAGAGCATGTAACAATACCACTGGTTCTGGTGCCTAGGGTAATTTTCTTGCTTTAACCAATTTCCTTTCAGCAAAGGCTTGAGATTTACAGAATGTAAGCAGGGTAGTAAGGATGTAATTTTCAACAGCTTTAGTTTTTGCTTGATTGACTCCCATGGGTATACATCTTTATGTCAGTGGCAGTATGACTGTATTCTGTAATATTCAACTTGCTGTCACCTCATGTGTTCCACGTATATATATATATATATATATATATATATATATATATATATATATATATATGTACACACACACTAACTTGTTTGTTTTTTTTCCTCTTTGAGCATTATTCTTCAAAACTACCATAATAATTACTTTGAATCTTCCTTATCTTCATGTCAAATCCTTTCCTGTGTAAATATGTTTCTAGCAGTATATTGTTTTGTAATCTTTGTACTCATGTTCTTGATGTTAATCTCCATTGACAATGTATTACATTTTTTATTTTCCTGAACTATTAGTGTAATTGGAGCTTATCTCCCCAGGCCGCTACTGAAAATTGACATGTATCCAGTGGACTAGCCTGGTCAACAAATGTAAAATAAAAATAAATAGAAAAATAAACTGAGCCCAGCTAAAATATATTTGTTGTTGGGAATGTAAATTTACCATTCCAAAAGGCTTAGTGTGAGGGTAGGCCATAGGAGTGATCAGCCATTGCCAGGTAACCCATGTGGGTGCAAGGGTGTGAGTGTAGGCCATAGGAGTGAGCTGCGATTGCCAGGTGACCCATGAGGGTGGAAGGGAGGTTACTTTGTACCTCAGACTACAATACTGCGGAGAATGTGCTGCCTAGAACCGGCCAGTTCTTTAGTTGGCAGCACTGCTGGAGCTCTAATGAGCCACTACAGGGTTTAGGAGCTGCAAGGAGAAAAAGGATAATCTTGGGGAGGGCAAACTGATCTGTCCTAGTATAACTGGAAAGGTATTTTGTTTTTTGACTTATGGAAGATGTACCTTTGGAATGAAGTGTTCATGTAGCATGTAAGTAATTACTACCCTGGCATATACTTGCAAGTGATCTGTTCAGAGATCAACAATATGAAGGGGGCGTGGCTTGGTCAGCAGTATTAATGTGGGTGTGGCTTTCTGAGGGGGCAGCAGTCTGGGAGCTGTGAGTACAAATTTGAAAATCCTGGCTACACCCCTGCCTTTGCCTATGTTATTTTTTAACTTGAGGGGGTGACAGCTATTGTATTCCAAATAGGAATTACTAAAAGTACTCTTCCTATATATCTTAGATTTGAACCCACTAGTTGTAGTGGAAATATAAGTATCTAAAAATGCTATGCCCTCAGAACTTAACTGATGAGTGAATCTTAAATATGTAGTGGATGTATTAAGATATTGAACAAAATTTTGTATACCATTGATATCCCCTTCCCATGTAATAAATACATCATCCAAAAAAAATGGACATAACCTTTAATCTGTTTGTAATATTCGCTCTTAAAAATTACTTCATTTTCCCAATCCAATAAAACTAAATTAGCATATATTGGGGCACTTGCCACCCCCATAGCTACACCCTTGCTCTGCCTATAAAATTCACCTTCAAAAAATATGAAATTATAATCCAAAACCAAACTCATAAATTCACTAATTAATGTCAACCTGTCCCATTCTAGATCAGTGCATCTACGTATGCTGTTGATGAATCTCTTCATCCCATCCTCACATGGGATGCAGGTAAATAAATCAAGAACATCTATTGTGACCAATGTTAAATTAGGCTGCCATAATGAGGGGGTTAGCCTACCCAAGAAATCCCATGAATCCTTAACTATATAGGTTTCAACCAAGAATCAACCACTTTCCCAAAAGGGAAAGTCTTAGACCTACTACCAGAAATTATAGGTCTAAAGGGTGGATGGAAGATATCCTTGTGAATCTTGGGAATACCTGTCATCGTAGCCAAAATGGGATATTCAACTTCCAAGTAGTTATATAAATCAATATCAATTCTGTCCTCAATGAGATATTCTTCCAATAGAGCATCAATTATTCCATAAGCAATGTTAAACTCATTAATGGAGGATATCTCATATCTATCAGAATCTTGTAATATAAGTTGTATTTCATTCATATAATCAGTAGTGTCATATAACACTACCCCCCCTTATCAGGTTGCATAATTCTGATGTTGGAATCATTGCACAGGTCACACATGATTTTGTACTCATCCTTACTTAAATTATAATGTACAGATTGTTGTCCATTATTATTCCTCTATCTATATATTTGATCTATAACTACTTTTTCAAAACTGGCTAAGGTAGGGTATAAATGAGGTATAAACACACTTTTCTTATAAAGGGGTGTTGGTACTATTTGTTTCTTAGTTCCTTGGAAATATGCAGAGAGGTTTCATTTCCTTAAATATAACTTGAATTGAATGATATTATCTACTAAGTTAAATCTTGTGTGGGGTACAAATTTCATCCCCCTTCTAAATAAGGCAAAATGGGCATCTGTTAACTCCAAAGATGTACAATTATAAATAAAAAAATTATATTGACCATATTGTACATCATTATATTTGATAATGCAATCCTTGTTACTGTCTACCAATTGTCCCTGTTGTCTCTGTACTGAGGTGGCTGTTGTTTCCATCGACTGTTCATTCTTTTCCCATATTGTTCCCCCCAATAGATCTCTTGGTCTAAAAAAGACCTAAACTTATCCTGCCTATATATCTTTCCATTGTTTGCTGCATCATTGGTTCTACCCTTATTGTTGGGTATATTATAAGATTTATTTTTCTTATTCCAATTGTACATGTTTCCTTCCTTATACTGTTTCAAGCCTCTTCTTAATTTCTCACATTTCCTTTTAAACATTTTTTGAGAGTTATTATCTGCTACCTTAAATTGCTTGTCAAATAGACCTTGCCACTGGTAAAATACCAAATCTTGCTTAATAACCCCATTTAGTCTATCAACTTCTTAATGACACTGGTTATTTTGTGACCATTACATTTCATAATAAATTTCATGAAGCTTATACCAAAGCTACCAAACAGAGTATTGCATTTGGTCAACAATTCATCATTTAACTCGATTCCCATGGGTCACTTGAAAAAGCGTAGCCCCATGGGTACAATTTTAAGTTCTATACATCTGTTTAAATATGAATTCTCAATTTGCAAACATTTGATCAAATTTAATTTGTGTCCAAAGTCATAACTTAAGTCTTTTCAGGTCCCACTGCTATCCGGACGTGGTGTTACTTTGTCCTGTAACACAGATTCAGTAAAAGAGTAATTGTTATCATACTTAAAGCCTTCCAAATCTCTAACATTCCTAGTTGTTCATTCACTCAACTTCTCCGCATGTATAATATTTGAATTAGAAACAGTACCTTGCAAAACTGCATTACCGACCACTGAATAAGTTCGTTTAGGTACCACTCTCTTCGGTTTGGCGCCAGAAATCAAATATTCGTCCTCCGTACTGTTGCCTCAGTACTTAGAACCTGTACTTGCAAGCTCTTTCAATCATTCATTGCCCACAACTGCACTATAAGAGGTGCCGATATTTTCTGGTGTAAAGCTAGAAGCTTTACCAGCGCCATTGCTCTTTCCTTCCTGAGGAGACTTGCTATAGTCACATGACAGTAGCGTAGATGTGCGTTCAGCTCCAAGATCAGCTTTTTACTGAGCTGACTACACAGCTCGATCAATCTCATAAGTTCACATTTTATAATTACCATTTCCGATTGAAGCTTCTGAATTTCATCCCTCCTGATGGGTGAAAAAATAGAGGGAAGCTCATCTAGTGAATTCATGGAAAAACTGACTATGATAACCAAACACAGAACTCAAAACCAACTGTTCCACAGTAATCAATATATGAGTCCACCATGAAAATCACTATGGAAATAGGTGAATTAGCTACTTGTACAAAAAACTGGTACTTTATTAAAATAACAACAGTTTTTTTGTACAAGTAGCTGTTTCACCTATTTCCATAATGATTTTCATGGTGGACTCATATATTATATACTTTCAGCGATTTGGTCAGGGTGAATTTAAATTCAGTGAACTGAGCTTTCAATGAAACAAAGTAGATCCATATACATATATATATATATATATATATATATATATATATATATATATATATATACATACACACACACACACACACACATATATATATATATATATATATATATATATCTGTATATATATATATATATATATATATATATATATATATATATATATATAAAACTAACTAAAAACACAATCTCTCATTACAGGTACTACACTAACAAGAACTCCAGTCAACATCTCAACATAGACAACCATCAAGTAGAAGCAGTATAGAAATATAAAAGAAACAACAACAAAACATACCAAAAGCTTTAAAACCTGCATTTACTTATATAATTATTTCCTAAGATCTCTTGAAAATTTAATAATAACTTGCATTTAAATTAAAAGGCAAATAAAATAAACAGTGGGAGAATACAAACTAAAGCAAACAAAATCCTAAATAACAGCAACACAAACATAACACAACACAAAACTAACACCGTTTTATAAGAGCAATAACACATGGCTGGCTGTGGGTAATGCTGGATTTACCCACGGTTGGCTTTATTTGGTCATTCAGGATGGCAAGAAAGTTTGAAGACTATTGAGAATTTTTTTGAGAATGATCAGCTATGTTTGAGAAAGGCAATGTGGTAGTTCCGGCTATTCAGGTTTTTGTAGAGGAAGACAGTGGTGAGATTTAGCAGGATGAATTGTTGCAAATCTTATTAAATTGTTGCAGCATTGCTCATGTTTAATTAGGTGAGATTGTTATTTACTGATGTAGATGGGTAATGAATATCATCCTGTACAAACTATAAGCCTTAGTGGCCTAGTAAGAACTTTAGAAAGGCAATCAAAATTTCAGCATTGATTCAGGTACTCTTAACAATTAATTATTAATAAATAGGGCTTCTTAACTCATTCACTCTAATGGAGCTCAGGAAGTTTACATTTTAACTTCCAATGGGCAGAGCCTAAGCCTTTTGACAGAATCAAATTATGTCCTCACATTTCAAACAAATGTTCATATTTTTAGAACCGTAAGGATTATGAAAGAAGTATAAATGGCAAACTCTTCAGCACAAACTATTTTTACAGTGGTAGTATTCTTTAGGTTCTAGGTCTTAAACTGAATTTTATAAGTCACAGTAAGCACAGTAACTATTACATTTGTAATATTTTGTAAACAACTTATATCTCAGCAACTGTTCAAGGTTATACATAGTGTCAGCAACATTTTATTCATCTAGCTGAGAGCTTTCATAAGAGGCTAAGGATTTCTATCTGTGTAACTTGGTTGCTGAGATATTTAGAAAAATGTGAACATTATATCTATATACATTAATATCATAAAAACAACAGTTAATATATCTTTACTTTCACTAGACAGAGATAAAATATTAATGCAGTTGAGTCTGCGATTCTGTAAGCTTTAAGATAAAATGTTTTAAAACCCTGTACATAGCATGGTTTTGGAATTATTGATGCAAATATTAACAAGCAATACTTGATGCCTAGAGGTGTCAGTAGGATTTAACAGCAGATGCACCTGGAGGCGTTACTCAGATATAATGAGTTAAATGGACATCATGCAACCTACCAGAATTTTACAGGACTAGGTTTCTTGTTTGTTTGTTGTTGTTTTTTGTATTTTTGTATTTTTAGTAATGAACTTTCATCATTTTTGTAAATATTGGAAATCATGCAATGTTGGTGCTTTCTTGAAGTTAAGAAATTACAATAGGACTTATGGAGCAAATAGATGTTTTTACATGCAATATAAGGGATGTCGTTTATGTACACACAGTCTGTCGCAGCACTTTTATGAGAATTCTAACACCTTAAAATCTAAAAATATTAATAGCTACCCTTATAAATATATATATAAATGTTTTGCTGTCTGTCAGAATTGAGGAAAATATATATTTATGTGGTAAGAGTTTAAAGCCAAGAAAATATAAAGGTGTTATTGCTTAATGCTAGGAGTCTAAGCAAAAAACTCCATCCTTAGAAACTCTCTTCACCCTAGAGAATGCTGACATCAGTGTGGTCACCGAGACATGGTTTAAAGCCTCAGACAGCACAACAACAATGTCAAGTTATAATGCCTTCAACACATTTAGACTAGCTACTACACAGACATGGGCTAACAGTGGAGGTGTCTTTGATTTACGTCAAAAAATAAATATACCTCAAGGCTGGTCAAACAGGATGATGCACTTGAGCTTCTCCATGTTCAATTCACCATAGGCAAAATCCCATACCACTTCCTTGCAAGCTATAGGTCCCGCTCTATGACCCAGAAAACCCATAACATGTATTTAAGCTTAATGGAAACACTCACCATTCCACCCAATACCATATTTGGCTGACGTTAATTACCCCACTATTAACTGGGAATCATACATGACACCAAACATACAGGCACAGGGATTCCTGGATTTTGTGAACACAGACTCCCTGAACCAGATTGTCAATACACCAACAAGGGGTACAACTATACTGGATTCGGTCCTCACTAATATGGGAGGGTGATGCAAACCCCCTAGTGAAAATGTCTTCTTTGGTAAGGTCAGATGGCAAAATGATCTCCTTTGAAGTAAAAATAAAAACCTGAAATGCCAGCTAACCTTGGAATATTAAGAAACTATTCTAAGGCTAATGTCCTACTATTAAGTGATAAACTGGCAAAATTTCAGGCTCCAATAAACCCTGAGAACACTGCTGCCTATAAAGAACTGTTCACAGAAACTCTATGCAAGCATGTTAATAGCTTCATAGTGGCAGCTGTACCCATCAGGAAGAAGTACAGAACTAACTCCAAAAGCAAGCCACACTGGTGGCATCACAACATCAACAGGCTGTATAATAGAAGGAAAAAAATCATGGCAAAAATTAGGAGGTGCAGCATCCAGCAAGATAAAAGCATTCTCATCAAACTAAACAAACAACTCAGAGGAAAAATAAAGGGCCGGATTCATGAAGGCTTGCACGGAGTCTAAGAGTAGAGTAAGACTCCATGCAGCCAACATGTCCGACGAGCGATCCAGGAACAGCATTGCAAACAGCCCCTTAAACTGCTCCTACATGCACAGGGCTTGGATATGCAAATTACCTCACTTGCAGCTGAAAGGCATGCAAATGAAGTAAATTTGCGATCCAGGAAGCACAAACCTGTCCGAGTAGGAGCCGTGTTATTTGCAGAAATGTACTCAGTTGACAACTGAGTACCATTCTGCAAATAGCACAATGGAGCTGTGACAGCTCCAAATAAAGGTTGCATATGGTTGAGGAAGCATGCCAATGGCCAAATATACGGCCATTGGCAAATTTCCCCGTTGCAAAAAATAAAAATATTTTTTTTTCCTCGATCGGCGAGGTTTAAGCTTAGCGCAGCGCCGTGCAAATGGGGTGCACTATAAAAATCATAAAATAAGAAAATAAAAGCCATAAATAGGCATTTTATAAGATATCATAATATACAATGCAAGTGAATGGCAGGCTGAAGACAACATGGCTACCGAGTAGGGTTTGCTAAGGGGGGAACTCAGTCCAAGAGATGTAACCAAGCATTACTAGGCAACCCTATGCAAATGTGGGTAAGGATAGTGAATCCCAAGTCTACATAGCAAATGAACACAGTCAGTGGAGTGCAAGACTAGGATAAGGGGAGTAACAGAGTAGGATATAGGTGACATCATGAGGGGGGTATGTATGACAGTAGCTAATCTCATTGGAGCAGAGTGGCATGTGTTAGCTGTCAGTTGCTCATCACTGGAAGAGGTGTGTCAGTAGATATCCTAGCTAAAGTCAAGAAATAGAAGGTGCACACTGTGGGTATCACCAAAGTTTCTTGTAAAAATGCTTGCAACGTGTATGCGCACTTGTGTGTGCCTATTAACCCGAGTAAGACAGTGTGCGTGCGTGTAAGCAGAAGTTAGCATGTGTAATGTTGTCTAAATCTTTGTTATCACATTTGCGCCTGTGTGCACGTTAAAGCAAGTGTAGGGCAGTTTAAAGTCTTGTGAGTGCCTTTGCGCTTGTGTGCGCATTTAGGCAGGAATTAGCTAGTGTAACTCTGTCTAAGCCTGTGTGTGCGTGTGTTAGCGCATGTGTGCGTGTCTGCGCTAGTGTGTGCGGCACTGCCCCCTGAGGAAATGGAAAGGGAAAAGGAAGCACAACAAACAGTAAGAAGTTAACCAGGGAGAGTCAGCAGAGCTAGCAGGTGGAAATAATCAGAATCAGGCAACTACACAGGCAGTAAACCAGGCCAGCCCAGCCCAGCACTTAAAACTCTGCAAACAACTTTTCACCATGTATTCCTTAGAGACACTGCAGCACTGCAGTCAGCTAAGAGAAGTGAATACTGAAAAAGCTGTATTGAGACAAAAAAATGTTATGGGCTGCCCTTGCTGTCATAAGGCGACATATGCAATATGCTGAGGGTGGTGACAATGGTAATGCTGCTGATCAACACCCAGTGCGAAGACGGAGAAGAGTGTACAGGCCCAGGGTAACCTACCAGGGGCTACACAAGCTGGAGATAGTGGAGTGCTATAGAGTGGACAGAGACCTCCTGCAGCAAATTGTTGAGCTGTGCAGGCCACGCCTCACACACAGAACCAACAGAGGGGAACCCATTCCAGTGGAAACAAAGGTATGTGTTGGCCTACGAATACTAGCAACAGGTACCTTCCAGAGACCAACTGGTGATATGATGGGGATATCACAGGCATCAGCATCCAGGGTACTGCACCAGTTCCTGGATGCCATGTCAGCACATGTTGGTGATCATGTATATTTCCCCAATTCCCATGAGGTATTGGCCAGCAATATGCGTCTCTTCCAGCAAATAGCAGAATACCCTGAGGTAGGGGGTGTAATAGACTGCACGCACATATGCATCAAAGCACCAGCTGGTGAGCGGGGTAGGGCCTACATTAACCGCAAGGGCTTCCCCTCCATCAACTGCCAGGTAGTGTGTGATGCCCAGGGCATAATACTGAATGTGTGTGTTGGCTGCCCTGAAAGCTACCATGATTCCCATATCTGGCATCTGACGCAGCTGTACCAGACATTTGCCAATGGGGACATCTCACATGGTCACCTAGTGGGGGATGCTGGCTATGCGCTGGAGCCGTGGCTGATGACACCCATCAGAAACGCACACACACCTGAACAGGAACGTGATAATGAGGCACACGCACAAACACGAAATGTAATCGTGCATGTGTTTGGGCTGCTCAAGTCATGGTTCCGGTGCCTGGACACATCTGGTGGAGCCTTGCAGTACTCACCAACTACATGTACCCAAATTGTCATGGTATGTGCTATGCTACATAATATGATCCTGCAAAAACAACTGCAGCAGGACCAGCATAGGCCTGGCCCAAACAGCCCTCCACCATTGCCAAGGTCATCACAGGCAGAGCGTGACTCGGAGGAGGAATAACCTGAGCCTACCCCAGTAGGCAGAAGGAGGCGTGCCCAGTATGCCTTGGCCTTGGCAAAGAAGCAATGCATAGCACATACACTGGCTCAGTAGGAACCCTGGAAATTATACCTCTCTCTGACCTGCACATATAGTAAAAGGGATGCCTAAGTTGACGCTACCTGCTTCAAACATGTACAGGGAGTGTAGTGTAGTAGTGTAGTATGTGCATCCAACATAGGCAGCCCTGCAGCACCACCTGAGGCATGATTGCCATGATTGCCATGTGTCAAGCAATTTAAGGTAGTGCTAAACAGCATTTACCACCATGTAGTATATGCAAACAGAATCGCACACACCAACTAGTACAACTGTGGTCAATGTTGAGTAATATTGGGCAATTTCCAGCAAAGTTGGTGAATATACAGCAATGTCGGACAAGCCTGGTCTAAGTAGGGCATAGCAGAACAAAAGCCAACATGCTTATATTTGCTTAACTGGCCCTTAAGCAGTCTCGTCTGCTCAGTATGGAAATATAAAGCAGTGATGGGCCTCGAACCCAGGATACTGTGCACCATAGGTAAAGTACTGAACCACTAAACCAGGACAGCATTGCACTGTTCAGCCAGTATGAAGGAATGTTGATAAGTCTATGCAAAGTATCTCATGGCAACCCTGCAGGCACAGCATAATCCCTGTTGAGTTATGACACAAAGGTGAGTCCTGCAGTAAGAACAGAACTTGACTTCCAACACACACAGTATAAATGTTAATATTGGTCATGTTCACACACATCCACAAATGTAGTGGACTTCAGATCGCAACATACTGAAAGGTCACACTGGGCATGCTCACACACACGAATAAATGAGACATATGTCAGGCAACAAAACATGGAAGCCATGCTCACACACTTAGGCCATGTCTGACTACAGCAGTGGGCCACACATATCTGGCAGTTGCATGTGCTAACCCAGTAACCTCTCACTATCCAGCAATCCGCCTTGTGCACACAGTTACATGGCAGCAGACACTTATATAATATAGTGGAACCCTGTCATGATCAAACATGTTCCGCAATACCTAAGTTGTTCATAGAAACTGGGAAACCAAAGACAATAAAGACCTGCAAACAGTATTAGCAATAAATATTGTGCATCCCGAGCAGAAGCATAGGTTCAGAGGTCGATACTAGGCTATCTGCCCTAGGGTATGTACATGCCTAGCCAGAGTGTGTTTGGCTTTTGCAGCCCTGTCAGATTACTGCACTGTGCCAGTGAATAGTAGGTCACACAAGATAGCCCATGTACATTTAGGCTAGTGTGCCTCTGTCTAGCAGGGACACAGAAGATATCCCATGGGTAAACATACTATCACCCATACAGCCGTCAAGATGTCCCCTGTAGGTGGTTAGTGGGTGGCTCTGCCTATGTGAAACTGTGATCACAATCTGGAGTGTGTGGAGGCCCTGGGATAAGAATCTGTCCCTCCAGCATGTCCTATTAACATCTGTGCTGAGGTATATGTCCCTGGAGTTTGTAGCTACAAGGGAGTTGGATATCCTGAGGTGGAGCATGTCCGTTAATTCTGGGTTGGGTATTACTGCAAACAACAGGCACACATCATATCTGAGTAGGTGGTAAGTGACTGAGTAGAGCTGGAGTTACTGCATCTGCACTGTGCAGGTCATCTGGGTGAGTCCCTACATTGGCTTGGTGTGGAACTTATAGGTTCATAGGTAGATAGTAGGCTATCTGCCCTAGGGCATTTATAAGCCTGGCTATCTGCCCTAGGGCATTTATAAGCCTAGCCAGAGTGTATTTGGCTTCCGTGTCCCTATTAGATTAGTCTACTGTGCCTCTGTAAATTAGGTCACAGAAGGTACCCTTTAAGATTAGTTTGCTGTGACTCTGTCTAGCAGGGACACAGAAGAGATCCCAGGGGCAAATTTGTGATTTCCCATCCACGTGACGGGCTATGTCTAATATGAATTGGGAATCTATTCCAGAGTGAGGGGAGCCTCTGGGAAATGAATCTGTCCCTCCAGCATGTCCTTTTTATTCTTGTGCTGAGGTTTAAGTCCCTGGAGTGTGTATCTCTAAGGGACTTGGATATTTGAGGTGCAGCATGTCCATTAATTCTGGGTTTGACATGGCTTTGTATGTCAGGCATAGATCGCCTCTGAGTAGGTGGTAAGCAACTGAGTAGAGCTGGAGTTTCTTTAGTTGAGTTGCATATGACATCTGTTTGTAGCCCATGATCCTCTTGGAGAGGTACTTTTGGGTCTCTCTAGTTGCTGCAGGTGTCGGGTAAGGTACATCCCAAAAGGGCCATTGTATTCAAGTATGGGGCTGATGAGTGACGAGTAGAGGGGCACAATGACCTCTCTTGATCTAGATGCGAACCCTTTCATGATAAGGTGGCATATATAGAAGGTCTTTGTAACCACTTTGGCAATGTGATTATCAAAGGAGAGATTACTATCTAGATTGGTCCACAAATCTCAAATTACTACTTCTGTACTTAATGGATTACCACTTATCTGGTAATTTGTGTGCACCTTGTTTTTCCCAAAGGGGATGACTATGCACTTTTTAGCATGTAGCTCGAGCCCGTGGCTCTGACACCAAATATACATCTCTGTGAGACCCTTCTGGAGGATGCTTGTGTCAGCTGGAGAGTCGAATATGGCCCCCAGTTTGCAGTCATCTGCGAACTTTGTCAGCCATAATCCCCCCGTGTTAGCCTGAACCTCAGAAAAGTATATACCGAACAAGAGATGTCCCAGAACTGAGCCCTGTGGGACACCACTTGTAACTGGTTTGGATTCGGACATGGCACCTGCGATTCTGACCATGTGGGTTCTATCCCTGAGCCAGTTTGCAACCTATCTTGTGATATAGGGGTTGATATTTAAGCTGGTAAGCTTATTTATGATGCCCAAGTGGGGTAGTGTGTCGAAGGCTTTTGTGAGGTCCAGGTAGGCTGTGTGGACTACCTTGCCCTCATCTATAGCTTTGGTAACTGTTTCAAAGAAATCAAATAGGTTTAAGAGGCAAGATCTGCCCTTAACAAAGCCAAATTGGGTAGGGCCCAGTGTCTGGAGGCTCCCAATGTCTTTGTTTATGAGTTCCATGATAATACGCTCCATAGCTGTACAGACCAGACTAGTCAGGCTTATGGGGCGATAGTTCTTAAGGTCCGTTGTGGCACCACCTTTGTGGAGTGGTACCACTGTAGCTGTACACCATTATTTGGGTACATATCCTGTAGTAAGGCTAAGTTTGAACAGTGACTTAATGTGAGGGTTCAGTTCTTCTTGGAGCTTGTGTAAGACACAGCCTGGGACACCGTCCGGTCCCATAGCTGCTGTGTTTTTTGCTTTGGAGAGGGCAGCTTTCACCTGTGCATCTGTGATGTCAGGGAGGTTACATTCAGTTGGGATAGGCATTTGTTCCTTCGGGGGTGAAGGGGCGGAGAGGATTGTGCTGAATCTATCTGCCAGGATGTTGGCTATGTCTGTAGGTTTGGTATATTTTGTACCGTTATGCAATAATTCAGAGCATATCTGGGAGTTTCCACCCATATTATGGACATAACTAAAGAAGGGCTTGTGATTATCTTTAGTGTCTAGGACAATTTCCCTTTTGAAACTGGCCTTTGATGATTTTATGAGGTATCAAAGTTTCTTGCTAATACTGATCAGAGATGCCTTCCATTTTTGGGATTTTGCTCTGTCATGTAGTAGCTCCCTCCTTCTGTTGTATAGCTTATTTATGGCCGTGGTCCACCAAACAGGTCTTCTGTTTTTGGAGGAGTGAGTCTTCATTTTATTTAGGATAGCACGATCCATGCATTCCTGCATGTGCTCATAGAATGCATTTGTAAAGGATTCTGCGGATTGTCCTGTATTATCGTCTGGCCAGTGGGCTTTGAAGGATTCCACCTCAGTCTTGAGAAGTGCAAAGTTGACTTTTGAGAAATTCTTTACAGTGATTTCCTTGGCTGGGGGTGGGGACGGGATATGGATGTCCATGGAAATTTGTTAATGGTCTGATCTTACCAATGAGGGGTTTACCTCTGGTGTGGAACATAGAGTCCCCATGTTGGTGATGACCAGGTCCAATATGTTATTCCCTCTTGTGGGAGTGCTGACCAGTTGTTCCATCACATTACAGTTTATAACTTCAAGGAACCATTGGGCGAGTGTGTTTGGGCATGAGTAGTTGCCGCAGTCAATGTTTGGGTAGTTGAAGTCACCCAATAACATAGTTTTAGGGGAGACCTTCATATTCTCCAGTGTTCTCAGGAATGCCAAGTGGGGTTCCTGTAATAGGGAGGGTGTTCTGTAGCAGGCTACAAACTGAAAGGCAGTTTGGCACACTGTTAGTTGCACATGGAAGGTTTCTGATGCTTCGCGCAGTGCCACTAACCTGGAGGTGTAGGTATCTTTGATGAATATCGATACTACCCCTCCTTTTCTTCTTCGGTCCGAGTTTTGTGTCTGAAACGCATGGTATGAGTTATAACCTGGTAGTGCTGGGGTGCTCTCAGGAGCCTTGAACCAGGTTTCTGTTACTGCACAGACATCGATATTCTCCATACTGAGGAGAGCCTCGAGTGCGTGCATCTTGAGGTTTAGACTTCTGGCATTGAGTTGCATTACCTTTAGATTTTGTATCCTTGGGTTGTCTATAGAGGTGGGTTTGTCCTTTGAGCCTCGCCTAAAAAATGCACTATGGGGGTGGCAAGAGGCATGGCCAGTATACGAAAGCCTAAGGGTGACAGGTGCAAGCCATCCCTAGCGAAGCAACATGGACTGTCGGGCATGTCATCCCAGGCTGACAGACACTGGATCCCCATTGAATGACACCAATACTTTAGACAATTGTTGAAACTGATCATTTTGTCTTTATACTCTGGCATCATTCTTGGTGAGGGCAAGATGCTACTCAAGGTCAGGGTCATACCAGCCTGGACTACATGATCAGAGAGCTCCTCTATGTCTCTTTTCTTGTAGTCCAGGGAGGTACGTCTCATGTCATTCACACCTGCATGGACAATGATGGAGTCATACTTGTACTTGCTTTGGAGTGACCTGAGTGCTTGCATTATGTGGTGGATCCTGGCACCTGACAGGCAGCTTACAGTGACCTTCTCCTTGTTCAGTCAGTTGAGCGGGACGTCAGTGTACCGGACAATAGAGTCCCCTATAACAAGTGTATTTGGTGTGTTGTTTGGCCTTAAGGGCTGTGACTGTGAGGCTCACTGATCTTGTGAGATATGTGATTCATGGGTATTGTTGAGGGGTGGCTGTTGCTTGGGTATCTGTGGCCAGTACAGTTGCTGCAGGTGTTGGGTAAGGTACACCCCAAAGGTGGCATTGTAACCAAGCACAGTTGTTATTAGTATAGGGGCACAATGACATCACTCGATCTAGATGTGAAACCATATGGGATAAGGTTGCTTATATAGAAGGTCTGTCCAAGCACTGTGGCAACATGAATGTCAAAGGCGACAGTACAAATAAGTCATGTCCCCAATCACCTAACAACACCTACCGTATGTAATGGAGTACTACCTATGTGTTAATGTGTGGGTATGTTGTTATTCCCAAAGGGGATGACTATGCAACTAATGGCATTTAGCTGTAGGCCATGGCTCAGGCACCAGTCATCCATCTCTGTGAGACCCTGTTGGAGTATGCATGTGGCAGCTGGAGAGGTGATTATAGCACCCAGTTTGCAGTCAAGTGTGACAAAGGTCAGCCATATTCCCCCTGTGGTAGCCTGTACATCAGACAAATATATACTGAACAAGAGAGGTCCCAGGACCGAGCCGTGTGAGATGCCACGTGTAACTGGTGTATAGTCAGACATGGCACCTGTAATTCTGACCATGTGGGTGCTATCCCTGATCCAGGTAGCAATCCATCATGTGAGATATGTGTCCATATCGATGCTGGTGAGCCTATGCATAATGGCCCAGTGGGTTATAGTGTGGAAGGGTTTAGCAAGCTTCAGGTAGGCTGCATGTACAACTGTCCCTATGTCGAAGGACCTGTTAACCGTCTAAAGAATACAAACATGCTCAAGAGGCAAGATCTGCCCACAACAATGCTAAAATGTGTAGGACATAGTGTCTGTAGGTTCCTGATGTCTATGTTTAAGAGTCCCATGACAATACGCTCCATAGCTTTGCATAACAGGATAGTCAGGCTTATAGGGCAATATTGTCTGTAGTCCGTTCTGGCACCAACTATGTGGAGTGGGACCACTGTTGCTGTACGCCATTCCGTGGGTACATATCCTGTAGTAACTCCGATATTACACAGTGATGTAATGTGAGGGTTACGTCTGTCATGAAGCTCGTGTAAGATGCAGGCCGGGACACCAACTGGTCCCATTGATGCTGTAATGTATGCTTTGGGGAGGGCAGCACTCACCTGTTACTGTGTGGTGTCAGGGAGGTTACACTCTGTTGGGATGGATAGTTGCTCCCTAGGGGGGATGGGGGGAGACATCTGCACTGAACCTGTTTGCCAGGATGTTGGCTATGCCAGTGGGTTCAGGGTAAGTGTAGTCAGTATGCAGTAACTCATAGCATATCAGTGAGTGTCCACCCAGGTTCCTGACATAACTGACAAAGGCCTTGTGATAGTCCTACGTGTCTGGTGCAATTGTCCGTGAGAAGAAGACCTTAGATAAGTACATGAGTGATCATAGCTGTCTGCCAGTACAGATCACAGATGCTTTCCCCGTCTGGGATTGTGCTCTCTCATGTAGTAGCTTCCTCCTGACATTGTACAGCTTATTAATGGCTGGTGTCTACCAGACAGGTCCCCTGCCATTGGAGGAGTGAGTCTTGTTGTTATTTGGGGTAGCACAATCCATGCAGTCCACTAGGAGTCCATAGAATGTGTATGTAAAGGATTCAGCAGTCGGAGCTGTATTTGACACTGTCTCAGGGTCTCTGAAGGATACCACCTTGCTTTGGCGAACTGAGACGTTGGCTCATCAGAAGTTCACCAAGATTACCCAGGATGGGTGTGTGGAGTATATATGTATGTCCAGTGAGATAGATGTATGTTCCGACCTTACCAATGAGGGGTATATTGCTGGTGTGGAACATAGAGTCCCCATGTTGGTGATGATCAGGTCCAATATGTATTCCCCCTTGTGGCTGTGGTGACTGGTTGTGCCATAGCATATGAATTTACAAATTGTAGCGACTGTAGGGCGAGGTTGTTGTGGCTTGAGTAGTATCCCCAGTCAATATTCGTGTATCTGATGTCACCCAATATAATGGTGTTTGTGGAGACCATCATATCCTTCACTGTTCCCAGGAAAGCCGAGTGTGGTTCCTGAGTATGGGAGGGTGGTCTGTAGTAGGTAACAAATTGAAAGGCAGCTTCGCACAATGGTAGTTGTATATGTATGGTCTGTGATGCTTAGTGCAGTGCCACTAACCCGGAGGTGTGTGTATCTCTGATGTATATGGATACACCCCCTAGTTGTGTTGTCCGTTCCAAGTCCTGTGGTCAGAAAGCATGGTATGAAACATAACCTGGTAGTGCTGTTGTGCATATGTGACCCTGAACTAGGCGTCTGTTAGTGCACATATATTGCTATCCCCCATACTGAGGGGAGTCCTGAGTGGCCGCAATATGAGGGTAACACATCTGGTGTTGAGCAGCATTACCCTTAGCGTTATTTAACCTGTAATGTCTATGTAGGTGGGTTTGTCTTTTGAGCCCTGATCAACAAATGCACTATGGTGGTAGCAAGAGCCTTAGCCAGCATTCAAAGGTCCAAGGGTGACAGATGCAAGCTGTCCATAGTGAAGCTACGTGGCATGTTGAGCATGTCACCACAGGCTGACAGACACTGTATCCCCTATGAATGACACCAATCTGTTAGCCAAGTGTTAAACATGATATGTTTGTCTGTATACTGTGACATCATACTTGGTGGGTGTAAGATGCTAGACAAGGTCAAGGCCATACTGGCCTGGGCTATATGATGACACTGTTCCTCCATGTACCATGTCATGTGGTCCAGGGAGTAACGTCTGAGGTTTTACGCACCAGCATGGACAATGATGGTGCCAGTCCTGTACTTGCTTTGTAGTGACCTGACTGCATGTGCTATGTGGCAGATCCTGGCACATGACAGACAGCACAAAGGGACTATTCCCTTGTATGGGCTGGTGAGTGGTACGTCAGTGTGTCTGACAATAAGTGTCGCCTATCACAAGTGTATTATGTGTGTTGTTTAGCCTGAAGGCAAGTGACTGTGTGGCACACTGACATTGTGAACTATGTGAGATGTGGGTATTGTAGTGGGGTAGCAGTTGTGTGTGTGCCTGCTGTGGAGGTCTCTGCTGTTAGGCAGAGTTCATTTACAGCATCCGAGTATGTGTATGTGTGATAATGTAGTTTGAGTGCTGTCGCCAGAGGATATGTGAGACTGATATGTGGTGTGTGTGGTTATCCTCACCACCTGATAGACTATGCCAGTCATGGGTCGAGAGAGTTCAGCACCCTGTATGTCTCACACATATCTGGGTTTGTTGTGAGGAGGAGAGTTTTGTCTGTGTACATGAGGCAGATGTGACATTGTGTCTACATCACAATATTCACCAACTGGACTGGAGAGTGCACACAAAGATGACCCCTGGACATGCCGGGATATCACCATGACATACTCTGTAGCCAGATGACAAAGGATCAGTAGGGTGTTAAGTGTGTAAAGGAGTATAACAGGGATTAGTGCTCAGGTTAGTTGGTGTTCTGTAAAGAGTAGCTGGGAAGGAGTCCAGACTGAATGACGACACCTCCGACAGCTATGTCATATATAGCAATGTACACACATATATGTCATGACTCAGGGCCAACTGTACCTGACTGACAATGCCGACATCCTGACAGACAGGCCCATATATACATACCCACCTCCCACCGACGATAGTCCATATCATCATACCAGGAGATATCACATGTAGAATGGATGAACAACTACCCCCAATGCTAAAAGCATGGCATCAAGTGGACTACATTGATTCCCAATATGTGTCATGCATAAACTACAGAACAAACAGATCCTGCACCTGAACAGTCAGCTGAACCTCCCCCCCTACACAGGATGTGGAACCGTTGCATGTGTTATGGCAACATATGGCACTCCACACAAGTGTTGATGCACAACACACCATGGGAAGTACAGTCCAGTATGCCTATGAAGTATGATCTGCAAGGCCATGGAGTCCATCATGGTTGAAGTCATAAACTGAGCTATTGGAAGCTGACATACACACAACTCTACTAACCGTGGTATGTTCATGTGCAGATCATGGTTCCCAAACATGCTAGACTGTTTGCAAGGCAGCCACACAGGACATACATCACTGAACACAGCTACACATGTCTCACATACACTTTGAATATCCCTTTATCAACATCCCAGACACATGTAGTACCCACAAAACCAACAAGCTGTGCATAAATATGTGTTGACATATGAAGGAATGTCGATGTGTCCACAGATAGATCACACAAGGTAAGGATTATGAGTTCCTGTTACAGCTGTTGACACCTGATGACCCACATGGACCATTCCTGGAATGGCATAAAATAAAGTGTACACACATTACCATGTCCAGTCTGATGATGTCACCACCCTAGAAATACAGACAGAGAAGGGAAACCACCCAGTAAAGCAAATAGCGTGCTGTGCTAATGCGCCCCTCTCTAGTATCATAACATAGATAGGTAGGGGTTTGAATCCTGCAAGTGCTGACTGTGTGTGTGTCCCTCTTGGTCAATGCGGTGTGGGTCTTTCTTTTACTATGTTAAGGCATATTATGATTACAACAGTAAGTGCATTGAACACATCAGGTATATGCGTTGCAAATATATATGTGTACATGTTCCCTTAATCAGTACATAGGTGTGAAGCTTTCATACTACATGAATACATTTGTTGTCATTGACAAGTTGTGCCGCAGCTTCTCAGATCGTAGGTCACATATGTATGTATGTGACAGGCCCATCCACTGTCATGATCCGTGGCCAAGGTCATCTGTGCCACACACACCCATGACAGTTACTTTACAGTAGTGTGAGTGAGGGTATATGCCTGGGGTATATGTCAGGCATGTTCATACACAACAATGACTGCCAATAATGGACAGTCCTTATAGGTGTACAACCGCCTTGTGGATATGCATCCAGGCCTCCAATATGTCATGTGACACACCTTGGGACTCCACAATACCTATGGATATGTGGATACTAAGGGACACATGACATAACATGAGGCTGTATGTACACATTGGTACCCAACATACATGTTGAGGGCTACCAGCTATGTGGTACTGACAGGATAGTAAGTATAGTACATGTGGATGACTATACCATAGTCGGCTTACTGCTATACAGCATGTGTCACATGACAGGCATCTGTCTGTATGATACCCTTGTGTAGGATATGTGTCCCATCCAGGGAATGGATTGTAGGCCACTGCATGCATTAATAGATGTGGATGGACACATCCCTAGTGTGTTTGCATGTACCTAAGGGGGCTATATGCCAAACAGGTGTGGACACAGGAATGGGTAGCGGTAATTACCACTGGTTAGTGTTATAGTGTAGCACATGAAGGATACAACTGTTACTGAGTTTTGTCAGGACATCATCCAATGATTGCTTATAGTCATGCTGTTGAGGTTATGTATACTACCAGACTGAAAATCATCGACAGATACTAACAGTATCACCCACAGCATGGTGTCTACCCATGTCATACACACATGTCTACCCATGTTAATACATAACTGTAGTAGAATGCATACTGGCCATTGAAAGATACTATGACATGTTAACAATGTGTACAACAGGGTATGCCACATGTCCCATGTGTCCACTATGCACGTACATACAGACAGTGTGCACCCACCATGTTCACAGATGTACACTTGCTAGTCTGTACTGCACACATCACACACATACTGTCCACTCACTAACACATGCTGGCAACACATTACATGTCAGCCAAGTGGCACATGGGTGGACAATACATAGTCAGAACTAATAGTGGTGTAAGCAATGCTACATTGACAATCAGAGCTTTGATGAATAATGTCTGCTGAGACATACCTACAAGGATGTCATTACACTTTCCTGTTGACAACTTGCTAATATTCTACACTGCTATAGTGTCACCCTGTGCATCAGCACCATGTTAGCCTGTTCCTCCATCAATGTTACAGATGACAGGAGGCGACACAGGTATCATCATATGTACAGGGCGTTTTGTTGTTTGCCAGAGCCTGTCATTGACCCATCCAATCGACATGTCTGTGTGTGTGTGTGTGTGTGTGTGTGTGTGTGTGTGTGTGTGTGTGTGTGTGTGTGTGTGTGTGTGTGTGTGTGTGTGTGTGTGTGTGTGAGGGACAACAGTACAGCATGGGCTAATGTTGATGTAATGTGTGTGTGTATGTGTGAGCCCTAGTTGTTTGGTTAATGTGTGTGTGTCTGCATGCACACAGCTCCACCATGTGCCTGCCATATACAGTAGCTTGTGGGACAGCCACAGACTGTACCTGCTAGGCTGTACAGATCACTGTCTCTGGCCATGGACACAGTACCTGTGCCTGGCAGGGGTGCTACGGACAGTATCGGGTATCAACCCTGACTGGGTACTGTCCTCAGAGGCAGAGGTGGGACGACTGGACCCATGTCCCTGCTGGGAATGTCCAGAGCCACGTGCACATGTTCTACTGGGATGGTCAATGGACAGGCCAGCCCCAACATTGCTGGGGCTGGTACTGCCACTACGGGAGCGGCTGTGAACCGGGGGCCATCCGCGACCACTGCCAGCTGTTGCTGTTACTGGCATGCATCCGCGTCAACGTCGCAACCGTCCCGCATGGTCCTGGCTCATGGATGACATATTGTGGAGGGCATCTAATGTCTCCCCCCAACGTCTATCAATGACCTCGGTGTAAGTCCGGATGGCACCGGCAAGGTCATGGATGCTGTCATTGATAGCAGTGTAATGTGCCCTCTGCGCCCTAAGTCCCTGCCTGGTGTACCGTTCCATACGTGCCTGAGCCTGCATTACAGCCCGGAACATACTGGATGTCATAAGACCAGTGAGGGCACAGCTGCCAGGGGCAATATGACCAGCGGTGCTCCCCTGAGAACCCCTGGACCTCCGCCTATGTGGTACCATTCCAGGAATATGGCTATGGCTGCTGTGAGGGGATGCAAGTGCCATAAGTACCACACTCTCCTGGTCAGTGCCAACTGTATGCTGTCCCTTGCCTATAGCCATTGGTGGTGAGGGATGTATTGGCAGTATGAGTGTGCTCATAGATGGGGTTGAACGCTGTGTACTGTCAATTGGTGGACCAACGACAGACCCTGTCAAACCTTCCTGTGTCAAAATACATGTCTCATCATCAGCACTATTCATGGCAGTGGCTTCAGGTTCCCTTCTGCATTTGGCCAGCCCTAACTCAGCACCTGTGAGAAGAAGACAGGAAACACACTTTACGGTCTGCACATGGACACATGAACACATGCACACATGAAAACATGAGCACATGCACACATGAACACGTGAACACATGAACACATGCACACATGCACACATGAACACATGCACACATGAACAGTAATACACTTTTCACTACAGCACATACACACACACACAAGCAATCCAACGCATACTCTATAGTGGGTGAAGGTGGGTGTCAGTATCACAAGGTAAACAGTCCCCACACACATATCAGCATGCAGAATATGTGTTGCACAAGACCATACAGTGCAAGTGTAGATGCCCCAATGTAATGGCAGTATACATGGCTTTGTTGCAACTGTGTCATTGTTCAGTGATTGGCTACACCCTGGAACACAATTTGTACATGAACACAACATTGCTGTGCAGGTATTATCAGCTCTGCAATGCCCTGTGCACCATCACTCACAAGTATACATGCCATGGCTGCATGTGTTATCTGTGTGACACATAGATATCAATGTCTGAGTACAGTGTCTGTGTCCAAAGCAGATAATAGTGGGCATGGGTGTAGCACATGCATGCTATGTACACACATGGGACAATTGCTGCATGTTGACGTGAAGGTAACCCAATGCTCTACATGGCCAGTGTACAGTGGCTATGGTGATTGTGGGACATATCGCAGATATGGCATGGCATGCTACACGACTACAAAATTAAAAACCACACATGCCCAATGTGTGTCAAGTGACCTATACACCCACTAGCATTCCAGGACATATATGTGACACTTTGTTTGGATGGTGACTGCTGTGCATATTGTGTATACTGGCATATGTAAGCACACACACACAACATGCTATGCATATTGTGTATAGGTGCATATGTTTGCACACGCACAACATTGAGGTGCAAAGCAATGACTGCTATGAGTAGTACTGTGGTCACTGTAACTGGATGGGATGTAGTACCCTGTGCCATCATCAACATGCATCCTGTGGTCACTCACAGCTACTAATGTGTGCAAGACCACAGCCTAGCATGCTGTACCTGAACTGCAGTGCCGTGGCTACATTCACAATTACAAAGACACCTTGTACATGGGTGTGTGAGGTGACCAATAGGGAGCATTGCCTAACATGACTGTGTTATGTGTTGCAGAGTGTTGCACACACCCATGATAGGACTCTACCCCTGAGGTGCAGCATGTATGTGTGCAAGACATGTGGGATACTGACGTGTGACCTTACAGCGGGTGTGATGGGAAATGTAGCATGTTTTCATGTACTGCGTATGATAAACGTGTTCTGTTGTGTACAGCTGTAGCAACTATGCATATCTAAGGTGCAGTACTTTGTTGCCACACTTGTGTCTGCTGCACTGTGCAGTGTATGTGATTGAGGCAGCTACTGACTTAAAATGAGATGATTAATGTCTCACAGCAAACATGGACAGCATGCATTATGCGTAGGTGTGTTATGTGTACATGGCCTACACCTCACCTATGACATGCACATTTCATTACCAATATTAAAGTGTTAACACACTCACCAGCATGTACCGTCTGCCCTGCTGTCACACCAGAGGGACCTACAAGAATATGACACAGTTTATCAGTGGCCACAACTGTGGCATTGCTACCGTGAGTGAGTGCGCTAATCTACAGTGGAACAACAATCAACAGTCACAGGTGTGGAGATACTATTCTGAATATCAGTATTGCACACAAGAGGCAGCACAACTGCTAAACACACAGTACACATCTCACATAAGCATATTCTAACAATACAGGTAACGGTAGTCTACAGCTAGGGCATATTACCTGCATGCTCCATGTTGTCCTGCTGGGTAGCTCCGGCCTCCATGATGACACATGCATGATGTTGTTGCTGCTGTAGGCCAGGAACCACCATGCTTAGGAGAAGCTCCTCCACTCTGGTGAGGGGGGGGGGTGTATGGGCACCCCACCACCTGTGGCAAGCTGTTGCCTATGGATATCAGATGCATGCCACCTGACATGTCTAATTAAATCACTGCAGTGATGGCGTACCTGCTCATATGTCCAGTTATGCATGCCTATGTCATTTACCTGGCGAACAAGATCTTGCCACAGTGCAGTACGCTCATGCTGGTGCTGGCTGGCCCTGGAAAAAAGCAGGGCATAGTGCTGATACAGGCTGGCCTGTATGACCTCCTCCTCTGCAGCTGTATATGCAGGATTGCGTTGATGAGCCATAGCCCTGGAAGACAATTAAACAATATGTGTGAGCAAGTCATGGGGCACACTTAACATTATGAAGTACAGATATCACTTAACTGCCAGATATAGCATCTGTCTGTCTATCAGAGGATACACACGTTTCAATACCACATATCAGTGCTCAGCCCACAACTGCCTGACAGTGGCTGCCGCACTCCATACAACAAACCAGTATACACCAGTACTTGGCACACTGTATGGGATAGAATGCACAACCTCACACTGGGGGTATATATCAAGCTAATGCATGATGTATATTGTCATCCAATGCAATGAATGTAATGTACAGTTACAGTATTAACAGTAAACCACCCTAGTCTTTGATGCCATACCCCTACCTAACATATGTGCATGGTTGTTAATATAGCTGGCATACTGCTGTAACAGAGTATACATGTTGCTAGGTACACACACATACCCTGTAACACACATGTGATTGCGGCCATGGTACAGGCATCATTACACACACATTAGACATACATACAACACACAAATGTATGCCAACACAGATGAGCATTACCTGTGTACCTTATAGTGCTGTGTGCCCCTACTTACAGATACCTCTGTCTGAGGAATGTAATCTGTGCAGACTACAGGAAACACACAAGACAGTAATACCAGGGAATGTGAACATACACCATACTGTGGTGTTTAGGTCTACAGCTTCAGGTCGTACAACAGTTCATATGTGATCTCGATTCACCAGCAGTACCACTTACTGAGCATACATGTATTGCTTCAGCCTACAATGGGACACCACAGTCGTACATAAGGTACTACATCACAACATATGCCATCCTACTATGTCTGCATCCCAATAACTGACACATCTTTCTCTGCCCTCACACCTAGGACACAATGACAGACACAACCTCACATTAAGCTATCACACCTGTACAGACCTTGCGCACAGTCAGTATCACACTCATTCCACCTCACATAGCTGGTATTGCACTGAGTACATGTGTGTGCGCATTGTGTCATAGGTAGGTACTACGCTATTGGCCCGGGGCCTACAGCAGCCTAGCCTTATGCTACCCTGCCATTTGACACATATGTAATGTGATTACACTTGCTCCTGTCAAACGGATACACAGAGGTGACTCCCAGGGCATATTACCTATCTCCATAACATTCATCAGGGGTATGTATGACATCTACTAATGAGGAGCCTTGTTTGTTAATGCTGGGTAGTTTAGTCCAGAGTATGGCATATTTGTGTATAGGAACCTGTACCTCCAGCATGTGCTGTTTAGTGCGTTGACAAGGATTAGGGCCCTAGGTCATGTAGCCCGGAGGGACTGTGAGGTGTTGTCATGGTGGTTGGCCGACTGCTATAGGTGTGACATACCTCTGTATGCCAGGCAGTGGTAACCTCTGTGTAGGACATATGCAATGCACTCTAGCTGTGGTTTTGTGAGTCAGACTGCATAGGGCATGTGTTTGGGGCAGTGTCACACTTTGTTAGGTATGTCTGTGGCCTTTCCACTTGCTGTGGTTGTCATGTGAGGTACATGCCACATGGGGCATTGTGAGGAGTAGGGGGTACACTGACCTATATTTCCCTAGATGACACACCTTTTATGATGACACGTACCACGTAGAGGGATTACAAGACTAGTGTGGAACTGTAAATATCAGAGGGGAGGCTACTGTACACCTGTGTCCCATGTTCCCTTCTGACACCTTCAGTGTTAGACAGGCAACCACCTATCTGGTAGTTAGTGGGTAAAGTGTTTTGGAATGGGGTATGGTACTGCAGTATCAACACTGGTGTTCAGTCAATGCGTTGGTCACCAGGCACCTGTTGCAGTATGTCTGACCCCATGTCTCCCTATATATATATATATATATATATATATATATATATATATATATATATATATATATATATATATATATATATATATGTATCTCTCTCTCTCTCTCTATATATATATATATATATATATATATATATATATATATATATACATACCTATATATATACGGATATATCCATATATATCTGTATATATCTATAAATGTATATATCTATATATGTATAGATCTATATATCTACATATATCTATATATCTATATATCTACATATATCTATATATCTATATATCTATATATCTATATATCTACATATCTATATATGTACATATCTATATATCTGTATATATGTATATATATATATATATATATATATATATATATATATATATATATATATATGTGTATGTGTATATATATATATATATATATATATATATATATATATATATATATATATATATATATCTATATATATATATATATATATATATATATATATATATATATATATATACATATATACAGGTATATATAGACATACTTGTAAACATCCATTGCTGTACATATACATGCACATATAGGCACATATACTGGCCACCTTTCATGTTGGGAATATCAATCATTAAACAGTTGTGAGACATACAATTATGTAATAATATTGCTCAGTGTTGTGCGGAATGCATTTTGCTGTCTTCAGGCCGTATTGCTATAGTAGGACTTACTGGCTCAGTCTCACAGCATTTAACCACCACATGACATATACCCACACTGCTTGCTGTTTTCAATGCCACACACTACAACCTACATAGATATGTGCACATAGCAATCTTCAACTACATATATATGTCTAGCCTTCACTAACAGTTGCAGTATGTCCCTTGCCCTATGCACATCTGCATTTACATATAGATACGGACTGCGCCCACATATGGAGGGTTCACAGTATGTACAGTACCCTTCAGACACATAATTCGGATGCCAGCAAATACATATCTATTACATACCTTACCTTTGTATTTCTTACTTCTGTCTGTTGTACCTGTTGACGTTTATTTTTCTTTTTAAATATTTTTTTTTGGTGTCTCCAAACACCTCTGTTTGTTCGTTTGTTTGTCTGTTTATTCTGTCTGTCTGTCTGTCTCTCTCTCTCGCTTGCTCTCTCTCTCTCCATATGCTGCAATGATATTATTGCATGTGTGGACAGCAAGTACAGGCTGCTTTTGTAAGTATCTGCACATGTGCATGTGATGGCCTCTGCACCAATTGGTGCCCACCATTTAGTAATTGCATGCAGCCTGCTGTGTGCTAATTGCAGTTCTCACTGTGATTTCAGGACACTGCTATGAAATGATAGGTTAGGTAGGCATAGGCCTTTCAGTTTTGTAAGGTGGGGACCATGCTTGTTTGCTGTGGACACTGTTGTGTGAGTCAGAAGGTTGGTATATGTCTCATATCTGAAGCTGGGTTGTAGCCAGTGAAATGCATGTTGTACTGAAACCTGACTGTTGCTTCTTCCAGTACACTCTTCTCAGTGTGTCAGTTTACTCACACCTCCTAATGCTAACACTGGATACATGGGAGTATGTACTTTCTTTTGGAATTAGAGAATTAACTAGCATACAACATTGGTTATTGCAGTGTATTGCTCTGGCTTTCCTATTTTCCCTTTACATTCACTCCTTGTAATGCATGTTATATTTCTGTCTTGAAATGTATTGCTCTGGCTTTCCTATATTCCCTTTACATTCACTCCTTGTAATGCATGTTATATGTCTGTCTTGAAATGTATTGCTCTGGCTTTCCTATTTTCCCTTTACATCCACTTCTTTTAATGCATGTTACATTTCTTTCTTGCAATGTATTGCTCTGGCTTTCCTATATTCCCTTTACATTCACTCCTTGTAATGCATGTTATATGTCTGTCTTGAAATGTATTGCTCTGGCTTTCCTATTTTCCCTTTACATCCACTCCTTTTAATGCATGTTACATTTCTTTCTTGGAATGTATTGCTCTGGCTTCCCTATTTTCCCTTTACATTCACTCCTTTTAATGCATGTTCTATTTCTTGCAGCACCACGTTATTGTAAATCTGGTGTGGCTTAGTGGTATGTCATGCAGACTGGTGAGTCCAAGGTGTGGGGTTTGAGACTGACAAGGATATTTTATTTAGCTGCTGAGCAGTACAAGGGCCTTGTCCTACAGAGTGACTAAGGCACTTTTAAGCAGTTGTAAGTGGGTTTGCGTGGGTTTGCGTGACGCTTAGCGATGCTTAGCTAAGCGCACACAAGCTCACACTCATGCACTCACGTAAAGCACTGCCAAACTCTGGGCAACGTTATTTAGCTGGGTAAAGTGCTGCTAAACTCTGGGCAACTTTATTTAGCTGGGTAAAGCACTGCTAAACTCTGGGCAACTTTATTTAGCTGGGTAAAGCGCTGCTAAACTCTAGGCAACTTTATTTAGCTGGGTAAAGTTCTGCTAAACTCTGGGCAACTGTATTTAGCTAGGTAAAGCACTGCTTAAATCCTTATATCAAATCAAAATGGTCATATCATACCATTCCACATAACCTGCTGGTAAAGACCCACAGAACAAGATTTGTGTTATGGCATTCCTATTTTCCCTTTACATTCCCTCATAGTAATACATGATATATTTATTACAGCACCAAGCTATTGTGTATCTGCTAAGGCTCAGTGGTAATTCATGCAGTCTAGTGTGTCCAAGGTCCGGGGTTCGAGACTGACAGGGGTATTTTATTTTGCTGATGAACAGACTACAGGCCTTGTCATACAGAGTGACTAAGGCACTTTTAAGTAGTTGTAAGCGGGTTTGCGTGGGTTTGCGTGATGCTTAGTTATGCTTATCTACGTTTGGCTAAGCGCACACAAGCGCACACCCGCTGACTACTGCTTAAAAGTGCTTAGTCCCGCTAACATCCGTGCTAATTTCTTTTAAAGAAAATAAAATGGGGAAATAGGAAAGTGGTGAAAAAGGGGGCACAAAGAGGGTAAGACAGTATGAAAACAAGCTCAGGATGTAGGGAAGGCCCATAGCTGCCCAATTCTTTACTAGCAACAGCTGTGCACATGTTAGAAATTTAGAGTGAGATTTGAAACCTTCCACCTCTGAAAGAGAAGTGAGAACAACAAAGTATGTTGTACAGCCAATTGTAATTATCAGTTTACATATCCAGCAGACATGTGTGCGAAAAGGGAAGCTATGTATGGGGCGTAATTTTTTTGCGGATACAGATTGCCCTTTTTCTTTTTTTTTTTCAGGTAAGAGTAGAATGTGAGGTAAAGGAAGTAGGAATATTGGGGGAGGTGGGTTGGGGAGGTTAACAGACAAGACAAACAAGAAGCATAGGGGCGGAGTATGACATGTGGTGGGTACACACAATTGATAGGGATGGATGTTTGGATATCGCAAGCCCATGAGCCCACAGATGGCAACAGTGGAACTGGATCCCCAACCATGGGCAGTTACCGATGCACCTTCACAGCCCAGGCCGGGGCTGTGCTGTGGGCTGGATAGGAGGGGCAGGCACACCCATGAGTTGTGCCACTCTCGCCTCAAGCTGGCCTAAGGGTTCAGTCACGGAACGCTTGATCTCTCTATGCACCACAGACCGGACCCTTTGGAGGGTGAGTGGAGGCTCTCCTCCGGACACGCTTGCAGACAGGAGGGTGAGCCCCATCCCCTGCAGTGCTTCCACCCAAAGGTGGCACAGGGCAACCAGAGGAGGAGGTCCCGGGCTGGGCACTGGTGCCAGGTGCAATCACCAGCTGAGGTGGGAGAGGTGGGTCCGCTGGGACCCGCCTTCCCAGTTGTCCTATGTTTAGCAGTATTTAATGGCATTTTGGGTTAGTAACAAACAACACCATTCCAAATTAGTTGTAACAGCATGCATTAGTATTCCCATTAACCAAACACACATGAATTCCAAACGTTGAACAGCAAGCATAACACATGCATATTTAGAACAACAGTGGACATTCCAACAGCATGCAGGGTTGATTGGTGGCAACAGGCCATCAGGTTTTGATATGTGAACAGGGCACATGCATCAACGTACATGCAGATATGTATAAACCAACAGAACAAATATCCATAGGAATTAATTGTGAATACACATACCCAGTTTGGTGTGGAATGGCATCATTTGTGAACATAACGTAGGGTGGTAAAATATTACATTAACAACTTAAAATACCTAAACGTATACTGTACATTCCTACTAGATGCAGATATATATCCCCTACATGTATTAGTACAGTTCCCTGTATGTAACCTTAGAAAAGTTGGTGATGGAGATGTTACTGCTACATTAATATACATTCCACTTGTATTCCTATATGTTCATATCTGGCTGTGTTCAGGTAAAGTATCCTGCTACATTTGAACAGTTACAGTTCTAGCAACACACTGACATTTGTGGGATCACAAGCACAAGCTGCTCATGTACTGGATTAACATGTACATACTATACATGAAACAGTTGAGGACTATAAATATTCTTCTGAGATACTGGCATTCCCATCAGCCAGTTTATATGGGCCTAGACAACTGTGGATGTTCAGCATTTTATACAACCATACTATCTCTATAGCATTGTCGCTTCACAGTTAGATGTTTTGTCATTTGTA
>NC_056732.1:544295011-544346311 GCF_019279795.1 Protopterus annectens | reverse complement strand
CCAAAAAGGGAGGGGGGCACACCTTTTATGATGACACGTACCACGTAGAGGGATTACAAGACTAGTGTGGAACTGTGAATATCAGAAATGAGGCTACTGTACACCTGTGTCCCATGTTCCCTTCTGACACCTTCAGTGTTAGGCAGGCAACCACCTATCTGGTAGTTAGTGGGTAAAGTGTTTTGGAATGGGGTATGGTACTGCAGTATCAACACTGGTGTTCAGTCAATGCGTTGGTCACCAGGCACCTGTTGCAGTATGTCTGACCCCTGTCTCCTCTCTCACTCAATATATATATATATATATATATATATATATATATATATACATATATATATATATATATATATATATATATATATATATATATATATATAGATATACATACCTATATATATCCGGATATATCCATATATATCTGTATATATCTATATATCTCTATATATATCTATATATGTATATATGTATATATCTACATATATCTATATATGTGTATATATATATATATATATATATATATATATATATATATATATATATATATATATCTGGATATATCCATATATATCTGTATATATCTATGTATCTCTGTATATATCTATAAATGTATATATCTATATATGTATAGATCTATATATCTACATATATCTATATATCTATATATCTACATATATCTATATATCTATATATATATATATATACACAAATATATATATACATACATATATCTATATATATATATACATATCTATATATGTACATATCTATATATCTGTATATATGTATATATGTATATATATATATATATATATATATATATATATATATATATGTGTGTGTGTATATATATATATATATATATATATATATATATATACATATATACAGGTATATATAGATATACTTGTAAACATCCATTGCTGTACATATACATGCACATATAGGCACATATACTGGCCACCTTTCGTGTTGTGAATATCAATCATTAAACAGTTGTGAGACATACAATTATGTAATAATATTGCACAGTGTTGTGCGGAATGCATTTTGCTGTCCTCAGGCCGTATTGCTATAGCAGGCCTTACTGGCTCAGTCTCACAGCATTTAACCACCACATGACATATACCCGCACTGCTTGCTGTTTTCAATGCCACACACTACAACCTACATAGATATGTGCACATAGCAACCTTCAACTACATATACATGTCTAGCCTTCACTAACAGATGCAGTATGTCCCTTGCCCTATGCACATCTGCATTTACATATAGATATGGACTGCGCCCACATATGGAGGGTTCACAGTATGTACAGTACCCTTCAGGCACATAATTCGGATGCCAGCAAATACATATCTGTTACATACCTTACCTTTGTATTTCTTACTTCTGTCTGTTGTACCTGTTGACGTTTATTTTTCTTTTTAAATATATATATATTTTTTTGGTGTCTCCAAACACCTCTCTTTGTTCGTTTGTTTGTCTGTTTGTCTGTCTGTCTCTCTCTCTCGCTTGCTCTCTCTCTCTCCATATGCTGCAATGATATTATTGCATGTGTGGACAGCAAGTACAGGCTGCTTTTGTAAGTATCTGCACATGTGCATGTGATGGCCTCTGCACCAATTGGTGCCCACCATTTAGTAATTGCATGCAGCTTGCTGTGTGCTAATTGCAGTTCTCACTGTGATTTCAGGACACTGCTATAAAATGATAGGTTAGGTAGGCATAGGCCTTTCAGTTTTGTAAGGTGGGGACCATGCTTGTTTGCTGTGGACACTGTTGTGTGAGTCAGAAGGTTGGTATATGTCTCATATCTGAAGCTGGGTTGTAGCCAGTGAAATGCATGTTGTATTGAAACCTGACTGTTGCTTCTTCCAGTACACTCTTCTCAGTGTGTCAGTTTACTCACACCTCCTAATGCTAACACTGGATACATGGGAGTATGTACTTTCTTTTGGAATTAGAGAATTAACTAGCATACAACAGTGGTTATTGCAATGTATTGCTCTGGCTTTCCTATTTTCCCTTTACATTCACTCCTTGTAATGCATGTTATATTTCTGTCTTGAAATGTATTGCTCTGGCTTTCCTATATTCCCTTTACATTCACTCCTTGTAATGCATGTTATATGTCTGTCTTGAAATGTATTGCTCTGGCTTTCCCATTTTCCCTTTACATCCACTTCTTTTAATGCATGTTACATTTCTTTCTTGCAATGTATTGCTCTGGCTTTCCTATATTCCCTTTACATTCACTCCTTATAATGCATGTTATATGTCTGTCTTGAAATGTATTGCTCTGGCTTTCCTATTTTCCCTTTACATCCACTCATTTTAATGCATGTTACATTTCTTTCTTGGAATGTATTGCTCTGGCTTCCCTATTTTCCCTTTACATTCACTCCTTTTAATGCATGTTCTATTTCTTGCAGCACCAAGTTATTGTAAATCTGGTGTGGCTTAGTGGTATGTCATGCAGACTGGTGAGTCCAAGGTGTGGGGTTTGAGACTGACAAGGATATTTTATTTTGCTGCTGAGCAGTACAAGGGCCTTGTCCTACAGAGTGACTAAGGCACTTTTAAGCAGTTGTAAGCGGGTTTGCGTGGGTTTGCGTGACGCTTAGCGATGCTTAGCTAAGCGCACACAAGCTCACACTCACGCACTCACGTAAAGCACTGCCAAACTCTGGGCAACGTTATTTAGCTGGGTAAAGTGCTGCTAAACTCTGGGCAACTTTATTTAGCTGGGTAAAGCACTGCTAAACTCTGGGCAACTTTATTTAGCTGGGTAAAGCGCTGCTAAACTCTAGGCAACTTTATTTAGCTGGGTAAAGTGCTGCTAAACTCTGGGCAACTGTATTTAGCTAGGTAAAGCACTGCTTAAATCCTTATATCAAATCAAAATGGTCATATCATACCATTCCACATAACCTGCTGGTAAAGACCCACAGAACAAGATTTGTGTTATGGCATTCCTATTTTCCCTTTACATTCCCTCATAGTAATACATGATATATTTATTACAGCAACAAGCTATTGCGTATCTGCTAAGGCTCAGTGGTAATTCATGCAGTCTAGTGTGTCCAAGGTCCGGGGTTCGAGACTGACAGGGGTATTTTATTTTGCTGATGAGCAGACTATAGGCCTTGTCATACAGAGTGACTAAGGCAATTTTAATTAGTTGTAAGCAGGTTTGTGTGATGCTTAGCTATGCTTATCTACGCTTGGCTAAGCGCACACAAGCGCACACCCGCTGACTACTGCTTAAAAGTGCTTAGTCCCACTAACACCCGCGCTAATTTCTTTTAAAGAAAAGAAAATGGGGAAATAGGAAAGTGGTGAAAAAGGGGGCACAAAGAGGGTAGGACAGAAGGAAAACAAGCTCAGGATGTAGGGAATGCCCATAGCTGCCCAATTCTTTACCAGCAACAGCTGTGCACATGTTAGAAATTTAGAGTGAGATTTGAAACCTTCCACCTCTAAGAGAGGAGTGAGAACAACAAAGTATGTTGTACAGCCAATTGTAATTATCAGTTTACATGTCCAGCAGACATGTGTGTGAAATGGGCAGCTATGTATGGGGCGTAATTTTTTGCGGGTACAGATTGCCCTTTTTCTTTTTTTTTTCAGGTAAGAGTGGAATGTGAGGTAAAGGAAGTAGGAATACTGGGGGAGGTGGGTTGGGGAGGTTAACAGACAAGACAAACAAGATGCATACGGGGCGGAGTATGACACATGTGGTAGGTACACACAATTGACGGGGATGGATGTTTGGATATCGCAAGCCCATGAGCCCACAGATGGCAACAGTGGAACTGGATCCCCAACCATGGGCAGTTACCAATGCGCCTTCACAGCCCAGGCCGGGGCTGTGCTGTGGGCTGGATAGGAGGGGCAGGCACACCCATGAGTTGTGCCACTCTCGCCTCAAGCTGGCGTAAGGGTTCAGTCACGGAACGCTTGATCTCACTACGCACCACAGACTGGACCCTTTGGAGGGTGAGTGGAGGCTCTCCTCCAGCCACGCTTGCAGACGGGAGGGTGAGCCCCATCCCCTGCAGTGCTTCCACCTGAAGGTGGCACAGGGCCACCAGAGGAGGAGGTCCCGGGCTGGGCACTGGTGCCAGGTGCAATCGCCAGCTGAGGTGGGAGAGGTGGGTCCACTGGGACCCGCCTTCCCAGTTGTCCTATGTTTAGCAGTATTTAATGGCATTTTGGGTTAGTAACAAACAACACCATTCCAAATTAGTTGTAACAGCATGCATTAGTATTCCCATTAACCAAACACACATGAATTCCAAACGTTGAACAGCAAGCATAACACATGCATATTTAGAACAACAGTGGACATTCCAACAGCATGCAGGGTTGATTGGTGGCAACAGGCCATCAGGTTTGGATATGTGAACAGGGCACATGCATCAACGTACATGCAGATATGTATAAACCAACAGAACAAATGTCCATAGGAATTAATTGTGAATACACATACCCAGTTTGGTGTGGAATGGCATCATTTGTGAACATAATGTAGGGTGGTAAAATATTACATTAACAACTTAAAATACCTATACGTATACTGTACATTCCTACTAGATGCAGATATATATCCCCTACATGTATTAGTACAGTTCCCTGTATGTAACCTTAGAAATGTTGGTGATGGAGATGTTACTGCTACATTAATATACATTCCACTTGTATTCCTATATGTTCATATCTGGCTGTGTTCAGGTAAAGTATCCTGCTACATTTGAACAGTTACGTACAGTTCTAGCAACACACTGACATTTGTGGGATCACAAGCACAAGCTGCTCATGTACCGGATTAACATGTACATACTATACATGAAACAGTTGAGGACTATAAATATTCTTCTGAGATACTGGCATTCCCATCAGCCAGTTTATATGGGCCTAGACAACTGTGGATGTTCAGCATTTTATACAACCATACTATCTCCATAGCATTGTCGCTTCACAGTTAGATGTTGCCCGTTCGATTCTCAGTTAGAGCGTCTTCTGTGTAGCGACATGTGTGAATGGGTGTTCCTTCATTGAAGGTTGTGCGTTAGGCCCGGCAAGCCAGTACGTAAAAATCTACTGCCAATCATTAGCGGACCGGAGTTCCGCTGTGGCGACCCCTAACCGGGAAAAGCCAAAAGACACAAACAAACTATCTCCATAATGCAAGGGTACAACAACATATCCAAAATGTGGGACGGACACAGTCCAGGTATTGTACTTTATTAAAAACATTTCACTCTTTGGTTGTGGCTGTCTCATTCATTTCATTATGTAGTGCATGCAGTATACCTTTATTCCAGACTTCTTACACCTTTATTGGTAGCTTCAAACTCTTTTTCACACTCTCTCACTTATTTTATATTTACATTTCAGGATGGTACTTAATTCCAGGCTTTATTAACATTTATTACTGGGTTACAACAATCCTTTCCAGCTGACTCATTTAATTCATATGACAGTATATACAAGGATGTATTCAAGACTTGTCTGTCCTTTATTGATGGATTAGAACACTCATTTTCAGGCTGAAGCAGTTATCTGATATTACAATACAGGTGGAAACTCTATTTGAGACTTGTTTACTCTTTATTAATGGATTACAATACTCTTTTTCAGGCTGCATCACTTATCTGATCTTAGAATACTAGCAGAAGCTTTATTCTAGGCTTATTTGACCTTTATTACTGGGTTACAACACTGAACTATTTTACAGGCTGTCTCACTTATATTCTATAATAATACCAGCTGAATAATTACTAACCTGCCTGGTAGTGCAGCCTTACCAGCCTATCAGCATAGGCTTGCCGATTCATGGAACAAACACCTGCAGCTGTAATATAAATGAAGGGACATTGGAACATACCTATCCATACTATAGGCTAGGATAGCATTTCTTACATGCTTAATTACATGGATACTTACTCAGTAGTGGGGCAATGGGCATATGATGGGCCTCCTGGTTCCATCGGTTCAGTTGGTCCTCCTTTCGTCGCTTCAGGTTCGCATGGTGGTGACAGACCTGCTCACCAGTCCTGGGAATGCCTGTGGCACTGGTAAGATCATGTGCCAACTGGTTCCACGCCTCTGCCTTATATGCTCCCCATTGAACCTGGCCCTGCATGAGTCGGCCTTCATGTTGGTGGACTAGGAGCCAAACCATATATTTGGACTCCTCAATGCCCCACCTTTGCACTCTAAAGCGATTACCCTTTCCGACGCCTGCCATCCTGACTGCAAATGGGTACCACAATCAGTTATGGGAGTATTCCCACCTATGGGGCTTAAATATGCCACATTTCCCGCACTTTTTTGTGATTGGCCATTTTTGAGAATTCTAAGCTGACTGCAGACCTGCTTAGTAATGGTTAATCTACCATTTCTAAGTATATGTATGCTAATAGTGGCTGTTTCTCCTAAGCCGTCATGGCTTAGTGTTTCTGTGCTTTGATTATGATGCACAGGGTCCTAGGTTCGAACCTTGTCACTGTTTTATTTTAATACTGTCTAGACAGGCTAGGGGGTGTGGCTGCGTTTAAGCAACCTAGCTCTACATTGTTCCCTGGTGCCCTACGGTGCCCTGGTTGGCGCGGTGCACACGTCCGCGCAAACACATTGCGCTGGGTAAAGCGCTTTTAAACTTTGGACAACTCTATTGCGCTGGGTAAAGCACTATTAAACTATGGGCACCTCTGTTTAGCTGGGTAAAGCGCTGCTTAACAGCAGGCTATTATATATCTGGATCCTTTAAAAATATTTATTTATTTTATTTATTTATTAAAAATATATAAAAATATATATTTTGTTCACTGATACATTGGCCATTTCACTGCTTTTAATAAAATTTTAATCATATATGTCTGGTATTATTTCAAATACTGATTTAAAACATAAATAAGAAGGGGAGTGGTGGGACTCAAACCATGAATGCCTCCTCTTTGTGCATACGCTCTATCATTACACCATTGCAATTTGGTGTGATTTGCATAAACATTCTTTCTTATGCTCTTCCATGTCGGAATTGCTAACTATAGCTAAGCAATGGGCACACACGCGCAAATACCGGCAGCTATATCGTGGATTTAAAAAAAAATAAATAAATATTTTACTTTTTATAACTGTGATGGAGGTTTACAGTGTCAGGGAGTGTGGTGTTGTGTGCAAGTACATTTGAGCGAACTCGCTCTTGTGTGTTGACATTTTGCTTTTACTACACTTGCAGGGGCGTGGACATTTAGACTGCTCGGCAGTCGGACACGCCCCCTGCTTTCATACTCGGTCCGTGTAAGAGCTACGGTTGAGTCAGCGTGCCCTCATGAATATTCATGGCACGCTGACACCATACCATTCAACTGCAGCCTCCAAGTAAGACTTATTAAGTCTTACACGGAGGATTCGTGAATCCGGGCGAAAGTCTACCAAAGCCAAATTGAGGTAAATTTGGCCTCCCAGGTCACAAGGCTTTCTTTAGCTATGTCTGCAACCTCCAAGGCAATACAGAGTTGTCTGCAGAGCTCATTGTAAATGAAACCACGTATAATGAGCCAGAAGATATAGCAAACCTACTTGCTGACAAATTTTCCCAATCAAACTTCCTTCAGGAAATACCATTCAGTATAACTCCCCCTGCTGTCACTAGGGAACAGTTCCTTAATGCTCTCTCTAAGGCAAAGAACATTGTAGCAATGGGCCCAGACAATATCCCAAGATGCCTTCTAAATAGCATGAAATATGATCTATCAGGCCCACTGGAATTATTACTTAACTGTAGCCTCCAAACAGGCTTCATGCCTCATGGATGGGTAACAGTAGCAGTCATCCCTCTGCACAAAGGTAGATCATGTATAGACACTGGAAACTAGTCTCATATGCAAAGCTATGGAAATGATTATCATGGGCATGACCAATAATGACATGGGAGCCTCTAGATACTGGACCTAACCCAACACTGTGTACCTTGACCTGGCCAACACATTTGAAAGAATGCCTCACTCATGCATTGTTAACAAATTTAAGAGGTTAGGTACAAACTCTTATATCACCAGGTGAGCAGCCAGATGTCTCACAGGCAGGAGCCAGGACGTTAGAGCTGGGGAGTCCACCTCTTAAAAAAGACCAGTCACAAGTGGAGTCCCTCAGGGATCGATACTGGGACCACTCCTCTTTGGCATCTAGTTCTCTGAAGTCAAGGCCAAAGTTAATGGCCTCTGGCTGACTAAATTTGCAGATGATTGCAAATTAGGAGCTGTCATTGAATCCCCACTGACACAAGTGCTCTTCAGGAAGGGCTGACACAGACAAACAACTGGTGTCAGAGCTATGGACTAAAACTAAATACCAAGAAATCTATAATAGCATTCTTCTCGGAAGTCATTCACCCCGGTAACTAACATATTGACAACACACCCCTAAGATCTGACCCAGTTGTGAGGGACGTGGGGACACACATAGACAGTAATCTGGCCTTTGACCATCACGTGTCTACAGTAGTGAGGAAATCATTCTATGCTGTACAACTTATAAACAAAAGTATGGCATCTAGGTTCAAATAAGTCATGGCTCCATTGTATTCGGCATTCATCAGACCTATCATTGAGTACAATGTCAACTTTGGTATGTACCTAACCAGGCATATCCAACAACTGGAATGTCCACAGAGTTCCTTTATTAAAGATGTATGCATAAGTAAACATATCTTGCCAGACTGACTCAAGGCCTATCCTGTATATTCTACTCCTACAGGCTCTTAAGGGAGGAGATGGAGAGCATATACAAGGCATTCAGAGCCCCATTCTGTTTGGTCTTCTGCATATCACAAAAAAAGAAGCACCAAATTACTCATTCTAAAGACTTAAACTTAAAACTAATATATATATAGGACCTGCTGGAGACAGATAGGGTTATATCCCAGAAACTACCTTCTGGAACTCCAAGCTCCCTCTCCATGTGAAGCAGAGTCCTCCTTCTCCATCAAGTCAAGTGTGGGCTGTTGGCAGTTGGATGGGAAACAAGAAATTCATCCCTTTTAGCCTAACCTAATAGACACACTCCGCCTATGATGAATGGCCTTTCCCCAGGCTCCTTCCATGGCTCCTGCTTCATCCCAAACTCCCAAACTCCATCTTAGAGTTATCAAGGGTATCAGAACTTGTCAGAGATACATGGCTGGAAACTTTAAAACTAAAAAGGGCCCTTGTAACTTAACTATGAACCTATGAACTATTGTTATAGGTTATTTATAGGATAGCATAGCAAACAAAAAAAGTTAAGATTGTAAAAATTAAAAATTATATTGGCCTTGGTGTTAATGATTATATGAATGGTAAATGCTTATATTGTATAATAATGCTTAAATGGATAAAATTAATTTTGTTTTGTTTGTATGTATCATACTGTATTGCTTATCATTTTTATGTGAATTTGTGAATGATTATTGTATTGATGTTGAAACAGATATATGAATGTAAAGTCTTTACTAAAATACTTGAAGAATTCTTCTGTAATATTTCTTAACATAAATAATTGTATTTAAATCACTAAATCAACATAAATATCTAACTTTATATCTAGACTATCTTTTATCTAGATTCACCAATTCTTATTATAAATAAAAATAAAATATATATATTATATATTTTTATTTAACCTTTATCTTAATTGTATTCTGCAAATTTAATTCTGTTCACCCTCCATCTCTCCTCTCTCTCTTTGCCCTTTCAACTGTTCTCCACTGTCTTATTGTTCAAACTTTTTGATCCAAGTATTTTTTTCATGATTTTTTTCTTGTTTTTCTTTTTTTCTCTTTTCAGATTTCTTTCCTTTGGCTCTAATTTTCTCTTTGCCTTCTATAGCCTGTATAACTTTTTATTTTTTTGAAACCTGGAATCTGTTTTGAAACCTTTTTGCTGTTTATTTTTTGTTTTTTTTTTTTTTTTTTTTCTCTTTTTTTTATTTCATTTACACAAATTTATTAAACCATACGTTTAACATTTAAAATAAATTTTATTATCTAATATAACATTCTCTAAACTCATTCTATGAATGATGACTCCAATTGTATGAAAGTAATAAACAAAAGAAAAGAAAAGAAGGAAATAAAAAAAAGAAAAGGTGCTACCAAAAAAGAAAAAGTCCCAAGGAAGACCAACATTTCAGTATAGCCAAGAGAAATCAAGTGCAAAACTGCAATTTAACTAATATTATATAACTTACTATTACTATCCTGCTCTCCTGAATTTTACCCCCATCCTGCTTTGCCCATTTTTTACTCTTAAACTTACTGTCACTTTGTACTGGTAAGTTCTCAGATGATGTCTCTATCATGTGACAGGGCCTTCTTCCTAATAAGTAAATAAACTCTTTTCAACCACCTAAAATAAAATTTCTAATTTTCTCATCTCTTCTAATTCCTTCTTCAAACAGTTATTTCTTTTTATTTTCTCCTCCTACTTTTTTTCTGATGTCTACTGAGTATGAACAATCTCTGCTATGGACATCTTCTGCTACATCCTCCTTATCCTCTCTTTTTCCTCATCCACTTTCCATTAGTTGTTCTTTAGTTGAGTTCTTCCATCTTCCACTTGCCCTTAGTGGCATGCTTATCCTTTCTTGCTGGTTCAGTCATTATAATGCTGCAAACATAACATTTCTGTCTGGTTTCAGCTGTCCCAGTACTCCATGCTACTCTACTCTACAAATGGCATTTGTCATACATTTGGCAGCATTGTCTGACTCTTTCACTCCAATTTTCTTCCCTTATCACTTATGCTTGTGTCTCAGCTCTCTGTTCTGAACTAATGTCACCTATAAATACAATTCAAAATCTGGCATTACCAACCATCCCCATTTGCAATGTAAATAGGGAATTTCCTTTCCTTTCCTACTCCTTGTATTTCCAAAAACATTCTGATTGCAACAGGACTGCAATGTATGTCTCCAAGAGTCCCCTTCCTGTGGAGGCAAGTGTCAAAGGAACCACAGAACTCTGGAAATATTGTCATTTGAATCACATTAACTTTCTCTACTACTGTCTTTGCCCTACTGGACAACCTACTGACAAGCCCCTCAGCATCCTGAAACAATCCCTCATAATTCCTTCTACCCAGTTCCAAAACAGAGCTCTGCAAAATAATTTCACTCCTTACTTGCCATCAGTTCTTCTCCTGCTTAAGAATACCAGATCCTGTCTAAACTGTTCTTTTCCAATTGTGATATAGCCTCAAACATTGCTTAAAATCTTTGAAAATTTGACAAATACCATTTATCACCAAACCCACTAATCCACTCTGACAGTAACCGGCATACAATCATGAGCTAACAATATAAAAATCTAATGTGGAGTTCTTCAAGTAATTTGTATCAACGTTTCTATGGCTAATACAAATAAACTTGATCAAAGAGGACAACCCTGTCTTGCCCACCACTGAACACTTACCGCCTTAGTTAATTCACCATTCAGAAGTAACATCACTGTTTGTAAATTGTATAGAGCTCTCAACTAAAGGTAAAAGTAATGCCCTACTCCCAAGTTATCCACAGCTCTAAAAAAAAGAGTCATTTGAGACTATAAAAAGCTTTCCTAAAATAAAAATACAATACAATAAAATAAAATAAATTCCTGGCCCGCTCACATCTCTTCACGTCTGCAGTTTCCATAAATTTGTTAAATAGCCACTAACTTTCTCCTGCAGTCCTGCCTCTAATGAAACCCCTATATTCCTTAATTATTACTCTCGGCAAAGTCTATTCAAACCGTTTTACCAGCACCATGGCCATCATCCATATTAATAAAATATATTGGTCTGAAGTCACTAGGATCAATAATTAACATCACCCTAGCTGTAGTAAAGGATTTGGTAAGAATCCTCTCTCCCAAACATAACTCATCTACAATCCCCCACCCTAAATTTTAAAACATTCTCCTGGAAAAAAAAAACTTTCCCTGGGATCCTTCAATGCTTTTAATGCATTCTTGCCTTTCTAACCTTTTCTCCATAGATATTCATATTCAACATATTCTTCTCCTCAAATATTAAACATCATCCTTGCCAAATCTGCCCCCCCCGACTGATTTTTCACTACTTTCTGAGCCCACTCTACCAGACCAGCAAAAGTTTGTATAAAACTGCCATATAAGTTCCTTTGGCCCTATATTTAGTCAGATGACACCACCCTTTCCTCTCAGCTATTTATCTTTCTCTACCGATGAATCAGTGTTAAGAATTTATTAGACATTTCTACCAGAACCCACCAGAAATTTTTCCATCCTGTTGTACACATCTTTTCTATAGTAGTCTATCTTTTCCCTATCTGCATCTTTACTTCATCCGCTTTCCTACTCAGTCTATCCTAAATCTCCAACCCAACAATCTCATGCCTTCTATATTCCTCTTCTCCTACATATTTCTCTATTTCCCAAGCTATGTTTAACCATAATTATTAGGCCATCCATAACTGAACTTAATATAACCACCTGACAATGTTACCGCTCACTTTTAATGTCTTCACTCTTGATAATTTTGTTTCTTGGAAGAAACTTACACTTGTCTGTTTGTGACTTAACTTTCTTAGGGAGTTTACCCATTTTTATAGGATGACAAACTCCACCACATTCCAAGACAAAAACAGCACATGCCACATTGAGAAATAGTTCATCCTAGCCTTTCCTTTCCCACAACTCCAACAATAGATCCACCTCCCTTCTCCCTTTCCTAGGCTGGATCAAAGCAGTCCCTTTGACTCCAACAGTCTATACCAAGGATCACAATACTTGATAATACAAGAATCATATATTGCCAGTATTGCAGAAAACTCCCTCTCACCCTGTACATGCAGAAAAAAAACAAGAAATACTTATATAGAATCTTAAGAGTAAAGATCCCTCAAAGAGGAACAGAAGAGAAGTAAAGTTAAAAAATCCGAATAACAGAACAATTTATAGTACCTACACACAGATGTATCTATGTAGGTTATATTGGTTAGAAAAGAGAGTCCACATTGAAGTTCTTCACCCCTACAGATGCACCAAAAAATCTAACACAAAGCTACAATCGTCATATCCTGAAACCATTGAAAACACATACTAGATATCCTTTGTCTAACTGAAACCTGGCTAAAAGCAGATACCAAGGATAATGGCATACTACCTCCAGGATATAACATCATTAGACTTGACTGACACACCAAAAAGGGCGGAGGCGTAGCTATACTTTACAAAACTGAACTACTGGTTACCTTTCTAGATACAAAACCACCCTTACAAAACAATAGTGAAATCTTAATCACCAAACTACAAATTAATACTTATAAATCCATTTATATCATTTGTTGTTATATACCCCCAGGTAACAATATTAATACCCTTGAAAACTTATTGTACTGGCTCTCAAACTCTTTCCCTCAGGAAACTATACCTCTAGGTGACTTTAATATCGATTGGAATTCTTGCATCTCCCAAAAACCCACCTCTCACATAAACCTCTATGGCTTTATCCAAACCATTACTGTCCCCACTCAAATAAACAAAACCAGCTCCAAACAAAGTACCCTAGACTGGATTTTAGTTAATAGCAACCCTATGATTTATACTACAGGCACACTACCTGATAATATCAGTGACCATTTAACCACTTTTATCACCAGACAAAACAGCCATATCTCCAATAATACTCAAGTTAGAACTACCAGGAACAAAAGCAATTTTAACCAAACTAACTTCCAATTAGAACTCAAAGCTTGTAATTGATCTCCCCTAAAATACTTACCTCTCAATGAAGCAGTCTCATACTTTAACAACAAATTCCTTCAAATCCTCAACCTCCATGCCCCTACTAGATTAATTAAAACCAAAGCAAAGCCTGCTCCTTGGCTAACAAGAGAAACCAAACAAAAAATGTTACATAGAAATAGAACCTGGGCCAAATGGCATAGTACTAAAAACCCATCAGACCACCAAACCTTTAAACAACTGAGGAATGCAACAAAGAAACTTATATTCCTTGATAAAAAAAATATTATTGGAATTTCCAACATACCCAACACCAAAACCCTCAGAAATTCTGGTCAAGTATCAATAAACTACTACATCCAGGTAACTCTAAAACACCCACTCCTTCTAACCTCACTCAGAACATGCCTAACCAAATTGCTGATACTGTCAACAAATTTTTCTCAGACACTGTCACCTCTCTTGCTTCAACTTTATCTCCACAGTCCACACAAGCACCTTATTCCCTCAACAAAAATCCCCCCTCTTTCAAACTGCAACCAGTTTCAACAGATCTTATCTTTACTCTTCTTACAAAACTCAAGCCATGTACCCCCTCAACTGACCTTCTCCCAGCTGAATACCTACAAATTGCAGCCAAAGTAATTGCCCTTCCTGTCTCCATATTAATTAATTGAACCATAACTGAAGGCTTTATTCCAACCCTCTGGAATGTTTTTCATATCATTCCTCTACATAAGGGTGGTAACTCTTTCGAGCTCTTAAACTTCCATCCAATAGCCTTACTTTCTCCATTAGCTAAAATCTTGGAAAGATGTATACATCGTCAACTACTTGACCATCTTCTCCAAAACAATCTTCTAGCAGACTGCCAACATGGTTTCAGACCCTATCACAGCACTACTACAGCACTCTTATCATTCACAGACCATATTAATAAAAATTGGAACAACAACCTGCTGTCCTCACTGCTATTCTTAGACCTCTCTAAGGCCTTTGATATGGTCAACCATTCCCTCTTACTAAACATCCTCAAATCATTTGCCTTGGACACTCAAGCTATCCAGTGGTTTAATTCCTACTTAGAAAATAGACAACAAACAGTTCTTTGGGATAATCACATTTCATCTCTTCTTCCCATCACAATAGGAGTGCCACAAGGCTCAATACTAAGACCTCTCCTCTTTTCTATTTTTATTAACAATCTAAATATGTCCCTTCCTCAATCCATATGCATACAATATGCCGATGACTCAACACTGATATGTTCAGCATCCTCCCCAATTAAGCTTCAGACCACTACACAACAAGTCTTCACAGCAGCGGAAAACTGGTTCTTTCAGCATTGCCTCTTACTGAATCCCAAAAAGACTAAAAAATTATTTTTTACACCATCACAGAAATCTTCGACTTTTACCTTCGATATAATTTCTGACAATGGCACAATAATATCCCCTGACTCTACTACCAAACTTTTAGGTGTCACAATACACCATAATCTCAACTTTGATGCCCATATTAACTTAACCATCAAGTCAGTCAATAGAAAACTTGGATCTCTCTACAGACTCAAACCCTTCCTTACTACCTCAGCCAGAAGGGCTATAGCACAAACACACCTACTTTCTACCCTTCTTTATGCCTCACCTATTTTTACAAACTTATCAAAATCTAATTTCAATAAACCAGCAATATCATCTAATAATATTACAAGATTTGCCACAGGAGCCTCTTTTCGAACCCATAATTGCTCAAATCTTAAACAACTAGGCTGGCTAGAATTACAAAATCAAATACGACTACAGCAACTTACCATCACCCACAAAATTTTCTATCAACCTTCTAATACCACAATACTTAGTACCCTTATTTCTCCTTATAAAAATCTATCTTCCTTGCGCTCCGCCAGAAAGCTACTAGCAGCACCTTATAAATCTAACAACAAAGCTGGGGACTGTTTGTTCTCCAACTGTATTGGACCTGTCTGGAACAAGCTTCCAAGTGAACTCACTGCTATTACTTCTTTACCCACTTTCAAGAAGCACCTAAAAACTTTGCTTAACTCTCAATGGCTCTGTCCTTGTACAAACCCTGACTAAACTTTTATTCCCTCTACATTTTTTTCACCCCCTCAAACCTTTTCTAGGTTCTTTTAGTATTTTTGTTTGTACCTTCAAGAGGCAACTAAAAATCTGCTTAATTCCCAACATCTCTGTCCTGTACAAACCCTGACTAAACTTTCTATTCCCTCAACCTCATTTCACCATTAAAAAAAAAATTTCTTGCATTTTTATTTCAAGTATTGCAAAGTATTTTTCTTCGTAATGCTTATGAACCAGTTTTTTTTAACACCTTCCTTTTGCATAATATTTCTGATTTGAATGTATAACAACTCTTGATTATATAAATCCATCTTTTTGTGGAGCTTTTCTCCCCGGGCCTCTACTGAAAATGGACATATATCCAGCTAGACTAGCCCGGTCAACAAATGTAAAATAAATAAAATAAAATAGATTACACAGACTTTCTTCTGTTCACTGTACCAACTACATTTACTCATCCATATGTTTATGACCCTTACTGAGGCAGGTCAACATACTTGTTAAACTTTCCCTAGCTGGAGATGGTGCTGAAATAATGTCCTTGCTTACAGAAGCATTGCAATCTGTGTACAAGTATAATGCAAAGTCCCCATGTACATCTTTGGTAACTTCCTTCTTATTTGCATCAGAACAGAGGATGCCAGTCCATCTTTGAGGAGTATATTCCTCTTTACTCCTGTTTTGAGACTGGGGATGGATAGGGATTTCATCCAACACATCATGGGCCCCTTCAGATATAATGCCAGCAGAACAAACTCAGCTACCTTTCTTCTGAACAGAAAGGCATTACTGCAGGCACCTCAGTGGACATACCTTTCATTTTTTTCAATGTACATTTTCCTTAGGGATAGCTGATGGTTTGCCCTCTTTCATTTCTTCCTATTGGAAGCAATGTTTATTATAAGACCATTCCAATTGCTGAGTATCAGTTATATTGGTGTGATGTGGAGATTTACAATTTTTTCTGCCCCTGTTTGGACCCCTCATAGTGTCACCATTCAAATAATTAGAGGATGGCATTCCCTAACACCCCCTAGGCTCCTTGCATTATTTTCTGGAATTTAATAGCTACTGGACAAAGCACTTCAAAAAAATGTTATGCACGTAATTAATTGTTTTTGTACTGGATAATTGTTTAATTAGGGGGCGGAAGGAAGTTTGTTCCCATGTGTATATATATATATATATATATATATATATATATATATATATATATATATATATATATTAATTGCCTTTGTGCCTGCTGTTATTTGTCTGAAGAAATTTGGTCATTGCACCAGAAGAAAAGCGCTTTACTTTATTTTCCAGTGTGGCATTGTGTTCTTTTTTTAATTCTATTAAAGAGCTAAATAGCTGAAGATTCCTGGATTTTTGAAGTGCTTTGTCCTGCATTTTTGTTTTTTCATCAGTCTGTGGTTTTGTTTTGATTTTCTACTTCATTTAATAGCTACTACCAAGGCTGCTGGACTAACTGACCATGAGACCAGCATAATTTCTTTTGTTTATTTCACAAATGACCTCACCATAAGCTGCCTGTTTCAAAAATAAGGATTTAGAGAAGTCTTGATACAGATGGAAGAAATGGCCACCTACCTTCTCTCTGTGCAAAAGGTAAGCATTATTGTGAAGCCATTCTTTTCATAGGTTCATAGGTTGGTACTAGGCTATTGGCCCTAAGGCTTATACAAGCCTAGCCATAACAATTCCCTGGCTATTTATTCCCACACTATTTACATCCCTTTTACTGAGTAGGAGTGAAGTTTACAAATTACTGGCCTGGGTTTTACTATCTAGTGAATGCAGGTGAGGTGGTCTCTTCTCCATGGGATATATCTTCTCAACCTCCAAGTCTGAATTAATAGGAACCTTTGCCAGTGGAAGCAACAGAGTGTGAAAAACTTTCAGTAAGTCCATATTAACAATACTCTCTGGAATGCCATTTAAGCATAGTTTCCCCACTTTCGTTATTTTTTTATATCATCTACTTTTCCATTCAGGCTATCTATTAGTCCCAGAAGATACCATGCCTCTTGCATAGGCAGCTTTTCATTTTGCTTCTTAAGCTTTTCATGTAGGTGATCATTTTTATCCTTCAAGGAAGGTGGGCTTTTTGGCTACTTAGCCAATGCTGAAGCTCCTGTGTGTCCAGAAAAAAATATTTGCCATAATACATAACTGTTTCTATCATGTTGTCTTCAGAAAAAATGTTTATTTGACTAGAATTATTATTCCTTTTGCCTGCAGACTCCTCCGTTTACTCCATATTTGAAAAATAAGCTGTAATTTCTAGAAATATACACAAGCCTATGGTGAGAACAGAAATATAATAGGCTCATAGGTGTTTACTAGTGTAATGACCACAAGGGCCTTTTTAAGCCTAGCCATGCATCCCAAATGTCTGACAAGTTCTGGTACCCTTGATAAGTGTAAGCAGGGGTTTGGGAGATGAAACATTTACAAGCAGGGACCTGGGAGATGAACCATTTACAGGTAGACAGTGTCCATTAGAGACATAGGTACCACGTCAGGGATGAATTTCCTGTTCTCCATCCAATTATCCAAGTTATATTTGAATTGGATTGGGAAGGAAGTCTGCTTCACATGGATGGGAAATCTGTTCCAGAGACTGGGTAGTCTCTGGGATGCATACCTGTCTCTCCAGCAGGTCCTATTTATATCAGAGACAAGGTTTAAGTCTTTAGAATGGGTAATTCTGGTGCTCTTTGTTTTGTGGATAGGCAAAAGGTCCATCAGAGTGTGGTCTGACAATGCCCTGCATGCAGACATAGATCTCCCCTCAAGAGCCTGTAGGAGACAGAATACAAGGATAGGACCTTGAGGCATTTTGCATAGGACATTTTACTTATGTCCTGTATTCCTTTAGCGAGGAGCCTATGTGGACATTCCATTTGTTCAATATGCTTGGTTAGGTACATACCAAAGGAGGCATTGCACTCAAGGATCCATGTGATGAATGCCAAATACAGTGGAATAATGACTTTCTTGGACCTAAATGCCATACATATGTTTATAAGTTGTGCAACAAAGAATGATTTCCTCACTACTGTAGACACATGATGGTCAAAGGGTGGATTACTGTTTATGTGTGTCCCTAAGTCCCTGACTACAGGGTCAGCTCTAAAGGTTGTGTTGTCAATGTGATAGTTACCAGGGTGGATTACTTCCCGAAGGATAATATTATTAATTTCTTGGTATTTAGTCTTAGTCAATGCCTCTGACACAAGTTGTTTGTCTGTGTCAGCCCTTCCTGGAGAATATTTGTGTTAGGGGGGGGATTCAGTGACAGCTCCTAATTTGCATTCATCTGCAAATTTAGTCAACCAGAGACCATTGTCATTGGCCTTGACTTCAGAGAAGTAAATGCCAAAAAGGAGCGGTCCCAGGATTGATCCTTGTAATACATCTCTCACATACCATATGAGAATTAATTGATTGTCAGTAAACATGATGTGGCTTCTGAATTGCCTCAGGCTGCCCATATCCACTAAGCTGGTAAAAGAGATAGTGGGAAAGTTCATATTCATTGCAACAGACCCTTTATTATTTTTTAAACAGTTAGACTGAGAATATAAAGCAATGTCAGGAATATCTAGTTTGCAATTCTGGGGATAGTGTTTGTCACTGCAAAGTAATTGTCCTGGGTGCTACTAGGCATTGATGAAATTTCAGTTGTGCTTTTACAGGAAAAATGTCACTCAAGGTGTCTATGTCTATACAGGGCATTGACAAACACTTGAAGGGAAACTACTAAGTAGACCCAGAACATTGAAGGATGAAGTTTTTAGGTAGATATTCTGAAGTTAGAAACAAATCAAGCAGTACTTACTGAAAGCAAAGAATTAGCTTGTCAAGAATATTAAAAAGAGGGGAGTCACATGAATGGCTACAGCTTTAGTCTGCTGGGATACAATGCTCCTTTGTTTCTTCTCTCACCAGAAGCAAAACATTACCAATCCCAAGATGAGAAGCAGGTCACAGCCTGTTTGGTGATCCACAGTCTTGTCCCAGATGATGCAAATGGCTGTAGGCTTGTTACAGCCTTTTCTTGGTAGATGCTTTTGATAGCAACCAGACTAATCAGCAATGTCAAGCACAGATGCTCACTGCCCAACCAGAAACAGTCAGGAATCATTGCACACCAGGAGTAGAATATAAACACAAATTCCAGAATGTCACCTATGAAGCATTTATTAGGCTTTCTGATGATCAGCAGTCTCTAGGATATAATGTCCATGTGCTCCTTGTCTCACCAGGAGAATACAGAAGCACTTATTCCAAGATGACTACTGAGAGGAAGAATGTGGGCTCTCCAATAATTGGTGGTCTTGCAATAGATGTTGCAGATTTTAAGGGTAAGATGGAACAAGTGGGTTAATGTCCTAAGCACTGCAGTGTGCACCAGGCAGTTAGATATAAAAGATGGAATAACTTAAGCTTTAGCTAAGTGGAGAGCTACTAATTTTAAAAGAGCAGGCTAGATTGAAAGTGGATGGGTGCTTTCTATTCTGGTTCTATCGAATGCAGTGAGATGGCCAATAAATTTAAATAGTTGAATGGATGTGATTTCGCAAAATGAGAATTCTGTACTCACAACAAAAGGGGAGAGGGAAGTAGATATGTGGCCAAATTAACACAAGGGGCAGGCAACTAGAAAGACAGGTGAGTTCAAAAACACAACTGCACCAAGGTAGGATGGTGTGAAAAAATTCTGTGTGACTTACAAGAGGCATAGCTGTGGTCTCTTTCCTAGATTTAATATGCAACTAAATGCAGAATACAAGTAAAATGCAGTGTAAAAAAACAAATCACAAGATACAAAAATAGAATAAGGCAATAAAGTAATATAAAATACAAGAAAGCAAAAGCAAACTACCATTTTCCTCACAGTAAGTTGTGGCAGTAAGTGAGGTTTTCCAGTAAACACATGTTAGTCTGCTACCCCCACACACACACACACACACACACATACATAGACTCACTCATACATAGGTTTAATTTCAGTATCTATATCTTCCTTCATTATTCACATCATTTATCATATTTGTTTTCCTTTAATACATCTTCTGTATCCTGCCTGAACTCTATCATTACCACAACATTTGTCACAACAGTTTTTTTTTTCTTTCTCTCAGCTCTCCTTAATGTTACAGTTTGGCCAGAGAGGACTTCCTGATGTATTTACCAGATTTTTGTAAATAGCTCTTCTACTTATGATGAGTGCTAAAATCTATAATCACAATCATAGGTTCATAGGTAGGTACTAGGCTATCAGCCCAAGGACCTAAGTAAGCCTAGCCAACAAGGTTCCCTGGCGTATGCCACCCAAGAAAGTTAGTTTCCTGTGCCCCTGTTGAGCAGAGCCACAGAAGTGATCCCCTGGGTGTATTTCCTATTTCCCATCTACATAAGGGTTCCTTGTAATTTGTTTGTCATATCTACAAATATATTTTACTTCTTTGGTCTCTATATCTTACACCTCCTCCCCAACTTCTTACAATAATGATATCTTTAGTATGAAAAACTTTGACATTACACACTGTTAACTTCATAGCCCCCTTCCAAGGTCAGATGTCATATATATATATATATATATATATATATATATATATATATATATATATATATATATGTATGTATAATGCACAGAACTTCTTTATTGTACTCCTTAAAGGGACAACAACTGAGAGATTGCCCAGGGTTCAGTTTGCCCCAGATGTAGCTCTGAAATTTCCAGTGATTTAGGCACTTCTGACAATTTATGCAATTTGTCAAGTCAACATTTTGCATCTCACTAAAGAATCTTGGCATCTTCTTGAATTATGTAATTCTCTAGTCTCAAAAATTACCTCCACCACTCCTTCCATTATGGAAACTCCCATCTTTACAGCATCCCCTCACAAGGCATAACAGAACTGCTCCAGCAATCTGGCAAGACATCCAACAGTATGAATGATTACCATCCAACATCTTCCCTGAATATAGGCCATCTATTGTGGACAAAACTTTGCATAAAGTGAGCATACACAAAGAAGCAAACAGTTTAGATAGATAGATAGATAGATAGATAGATAGATAGATAGATAGACAGACAGACAGATAGATAGATAGATAGATAGATAGATAGATAGATAGATAGATAGATAGATAGATAGATAGATAGATAAGGTTTCACTTACACACATAATATGCAAGTGCACATTAAAAATGTATAAAATTTACTTGCCTTAAAAAGTCATTACATATGTCAGTATTACAGAGATAAATGCTGGCATCAGCTGTTCTGGAATTCTTCACTGTAATGTATAGTATCTTAGTACTCACATTGAACTTTGCAGTGTATAAAACTGCATGTTACAGCTTAATTTCATATTAGTAATAAAACCAGGCTACATTTCATGTTTATATTTTTACAAAGAAGGCTAATCTGCATATGTTCTGTCTTTTCCCTGCTTGCAGCTGCATTATACCTAAATAAATATGCCTTCTGACCTACCTCATGGTGGAATCAGTCACTTATCCTTTAAAAAGAAACAGACAAACAATGAAATAACTGACTCTCTTCTAGTACAGTTCATTGTAGATCATACACATGTAAACTAGAGGCCAAAGCATAAAGCCCTCTTCACTGCAATACATCCCTTTTACCTTTTTCATACAGAATCTCTAGTGCTAAATTCATCTTTTAAATAGCTGCTAGTTCTGTGAAACTTGTAGAAGTGTTATTTGCAACTGCTGAAGACTCTGAGATGTGATCCATAATTCTGCAAAAGCCTTTATCATCTGTTACAGTCCAACAATTGAACCTCAGCACAGAAATAAATAGGACATGCTGGAGGGACAGATTCATATCCCAGAGGCTCCCCTCACTCTGGAACAAAATCCCAGTCCATGTTAGACAGAGCCCCTCACTGACCCTCTTCAAGAGAAATCTTGACGAGTGGATGGGAGATCATAAGTTTACCCCTGGGATCTCTTCTGTGTCCCTGCTTAACAAATTACAGTAAACTAACCTTAAAAGGGCTACCTTCTGTGACCTACTATACAGAGGCACAGTCAACTAATCTAAAAGGGTGGTGAAAGCCAAACATACTCTGGCTAGGCTTATAAATGCCCTAGGGCAGATAACCTAGTATCAACCTATGAACCTATGAACCTATTAGTAACATCTTACTGGTAAATTGTCCAATATAAATTATATAGAATTACTAATAAAATGGCCCTTAACTATCCTTTAGAATGGTACGAAAACTATCATAGTGCATGAAGGGACACAATCGTGCTTTGAAATCTGGGAAAAGGCAGGCTTGTTAAGCAAATTTCTGATGTTAAATACCCCTCACTGCTGTTAGGCTTTAGTAGGAAGCTAGGACGCTAACAGCAATCAGAGGCCACCGATGAACAATGCTGGGAAGCTATTAAAAACTTTGGACATTTTTTTAAAGTCATGCTGTTCATCTGTGATGGCTAGTCCCCATGTGGCAACAGTAAGCGTATTACAGCTTTCAAATCTGTAAAACATTTAACACTGCTATACTTTTTTTCTCAAATTTTGTAATGCACAGGAGCAGTGAAGCTGACTGCACTAAAAGGAATTATAATCAGTTCTATCTGATCATAACAGCAGTCTTTAACATGTTTTTTACACTGATGTCAATATTCACATCAAGCAAGGTGAATTTCTTGACAGTCATGTCTCAAACACATAACAACTTGGCTATGATTAGAGACTTGATAGTAATTTTTTATATCCGTTATGTAATTTACATTTCATTTAATTTTTCCATGCTGTGAATTGGCTTTTGACTATGAACGCCAGGATTATATTATAGTGAACTGTTAAACAGTCTGATTACAAACTTTGTATTTAATAGTAATAAAATACCACATAAGTGCTAATAGTTCAACTGATGTTTAATGTTAAGTGAAGGCCTTCCATTTATGTAAGGGCAGGGACATAACACAATGTGCAAGACTCAGGGACCCCAGATTGTACTGCATGGTCTTGAACTCTACAACATCCTTACATTTTACTCCTAAATTCAATTTACTTATGCAAATTGAGAAATTTATAGGTAATTAAACAGATTTCCCTGATATATATATATATATATATATATATATATATATATATATATATATATATATATATACTGCTATATATATTTTTTTATATTTAGAAAGATTTATTGCCTTCTACTCACATTGTGACAGTTACAAATTACATGCCCAAAAGGGAGTACGCATGGTGGAACTTCCTAGCCATTTTGACTTCCTTTCCTTACATTTCTGTATTATCAGAAGATCATTTATAAACGGCTGTTCTCCTCATGTTTATATCACATGTGGAATACACATTACAACTTTTGTTAAATGCGTTAGAACTTTTTTTTTAATTTACCCAGTTTTCCTGAATATGGCAACTTTTTTATGTTATTATTATTTGGAAAGCAGGCAGTGCATTCTTATTTTTGCCTAGACACTTTGTTGTGAAAGCAGACTGGGTAGCTGTTCTTTAAATCTAGTATAAATGCACTCAAAAAGGGGAATCTAAGACAGCTTCATGTAATTACAGAGGAAAATGGTTAATTTAGTACAGATAATGCATATAACCACAGCAGCCTCAGAGTCCCTGGTCATTCCTATACAGCCAATGCACACACACACACACACACACACACACACACACACACACACACACACACACACACGCACGCACGCACGCACGCATGCACGCACGCATGAACACACACACACTCATTCAGACAGAGCTTTGCACATGCAATTCAGATTCAGATTATTTCAGTTGTGTCAACTCTTTAATTCTTACAACAATTACATCTCATCTCATGTATATTAAAAAGTCTATGTTGTTTTATCTATGTTCTAGAAAGCCAAACCATATAATTGAACTTGTATGGTCAACATTACAGAATGCTAAAAACAACAAAAATACACAAAACTGTGCTTTTGCAGGGAGATAAGCCTCCTATACCTCCACATTGGGGCTGTTCCTCCACACCCCCTGCAATTTATATATCCCAACTCAGAGATCACACTACAGTGTGGAAAAGGGCCAATTCCCCAATCCTCACAGTAGTGAAATCTTGGCACAGTTTGACATTTTAAAATATGAATCATATGATCTCAAATAAATGCAGTTCGATGTTCTTAAATGTCAGTATTCTGAAGGGGACCCATATTAAAACACATCAGGTACAATTAAACCACACAATATTAAGTATCACCATGGCACTCAGTGGTAACATTTAACATTTTATTTTACATCTCACTTTATGCATCATTAGGGCTCTTCTTGGTAAGCACATTGTTTTCTGCTCATCGCTGGGGGTAAAAGAGAGTAACTTGCTACCTTGTTTCTACAGGAATGACCGACTTCAAATCTAGACCAATATGTTTGAAATATTGTCTTCCCTTATCTTCTAAGAAAATGTACAGTAGCATACTAACTGCTGTGATCACATAAACTCTCCCCGGGATTCACAAATGGCAGGTTTCTATGCAGGAACAGTGTTGGAGCTCCTGCATAGAAAATGGCCACCGAGCGATCCAGGAAAGTGCCGTTTTCATGTGCATGAGCAGCCCTACACTGTTCCTGTATGGAAAGCCGTGCGGGATGCAAATCACCTCATTTGCTGGTAAAAAACATGCAAATGAGGTAATTTTGCTATCCACGAAGCTGGCTGGACTCCGTGCACGAACAGTGTCAGAGCAGAAATGTATTCAGTTAGTAACTGAATGCATTTCTGCATCTGAACAAACAGAGGCAGGACAGCTCCTGGAAAGCATGTATTACAGTCAAACACACATGCCAATGATCAAATATAAGGCCATTGGCATTAATAATAGTTTATTTTTTTATAAAATTAAACTTTTTTTTGGCTGATCATGGCCGTTTAAGCTTAGGGCAGCAGCGTGCAAACGGGATTGTGCCGAAAATGAAAAAAAAAAAAAAAAAAAAGAAAAGTCAATTTTAAGATAAATCTGCATTTTGCCGTTATAGTTAATGGCATGCAGAATGTAAACAATACCAGGGAGCACTGGTTGTCAAGGGGAAAGGGTTCATCTGAGTGCAGTAACTAACAACTTACATACTGGGGTATGCAAATGAGGCAAGTTATACTGAATCACAGATTTCCCCAAAGTGTCAGCTTGTACCTAACTGTGTAGGTGCAGCAATACAATAACTGAGTGACTTCAAAAGAGGATGTGTCATGCTTGCTGTAAGCTCATTGGAGCTCTGTGGCCCGTGTTTGCCCTTAGCTTAGCACAGCTAAGGAAGGGGGCATGTCAGATGTGCTTGAGCAGTGTGTACATAGCCTAAATGGGTGTGCGTGCTGAGCACCGGGTTTTAAACAAACCAAAAAAAAAAAGAGGAAATGGTAGCATTGTTTACATTTGAGCACTAGGTATGTGCAGCACACCTCAGGGCTTAAATAGGGAGGAAATGGGAAGGAGAAACAGCAGTAAGAAGGTAATCAAGGAGAACTAGCATAGCTGGCAGGTGGAATGTATCAGAATCAGCCAATTACACATACAGCAGCCCAGCACACTAATATAAACTATGCAAACACCCTACAGACTGTTTTTTTCTCATAAACATTACACCTCCGGTGTACACAGATGGGGGATTTTCAACTGGCAAAACTAATTAAAAATGTTAGAGGCTGCTGCTGCTTTACTCCATCAATATGTGGAAGAGACTGAGGGTGGTGAGGAGGAGAATGCTGACAACCGACCCAAAGTGAGGAGGAGGAGAAGAGTGTACAGACCCAGGGTAACCTACCAGGGCCTACATGAGCTGGAGATAGTGGAGTGCTATAGGGTGGACAGAGACATTCTACAGCAAATTGTTGAGCTGTGCCGACCACACCTTACTCACAGAGCTAATAGAGGGGAACCCATCCCAGTGGATACCAAGGTATGCCTAGGCTTAAGAATAATAGCCACAGGTACCTTCCAATGCCCAACTGGGGATATCATGGAGGTCTCACAGGCATTAGCATCCAGGGTATTCCACCAGTTCCTGGATGTCATGACACAACATGCCAATGCGCACACATATTTGCCCACTGGCCATGAGGCGCTGACCACATGTATGCATCTCTTCCACCATATAGCAGAATACGCTGAGGTAATTGGTGATGTAGATTGCACGCACATCCATATCAAAGCACCACCCGGTGAGCGGGGCAGGGTCTACATAAAATGCAAGGGCTTCCCCTCCATCAACTGCCAGGTCATGTGCAATACCTAGGGCATTATCATGAATGTGTGTGTGCTGGCAGCCCTGGAAGCTATCACAACTCCCACATCTGGCATTGCACACAGCTGTATCATAGGTTCATAGTTTCATAGGTAGGTACTAGGCTATTGGCCCTGGCGCCTATACAAGCCCAGCCAAAAAGGTACCCTGGCTTTTGCCACCCAAGAAAATTATTTTCCTGTGCCACTGTCGAGCAGAGCCACAGAGGTGATCCCCGGGGTGAATTTCCTATTTCCCATCCAATCATCAAAATTTTTCATGAAGAGTGCTAATGAGGAGCTTTGTTTGATATAGATAGGTAGCGTATTCCAGAGTATGGGAAGTCTCTGGGACACGAATATATCCCTCCGGCATGTTCTGTTTATTGTGGTGAAAAGGTTTAGGTCCCTAGAGCGTGTAGCTTGGAGGGATTGGGATTTCTTTAAGTGGAGCATTTCCAACAGCTCTGAGTTTGACATAGGTTTGTATGTTAGGCGGAGATCACCTCTGAGTACGCGATATGCGACAGAGTAAAGCTGGAGTTTTTTGAGACAGTCTGCATAGGGCATCTGTTTGAGGCTGGTAATCCTCTTTGTGAGGTATTTCTGCAGCCTTTCCAGTTGTTGTAGATGTCTTGTGAGGTACATACCAAAAGGGCTGTTGTACCCTATAATGGGTCTAATGAGTGATGAGTGGAGGGGAACAATGACCTCTTTTTTTCTGGATGAGAAACCTTTTGTGATGAGGTGTGCCACATAGAAGGATTTCCTGACTACTGTGGCGATGTGATTATCAAAGGAGAGAGTACTATCCACATGTGTCCCAAGGTCTATTATCACTCTTTTGGTGTTAAGTATACTACCGCCTATGTTGTAGTTCATGGGTACAAAGTTTTTACCGAAGGGGATGACAATGCACTTTTTGGCATTGAGCTTGAGGCCATGGCTTTGACACCAGGCATCTGTCTCAGTGAGGCCCTTTTGTACAATGTCCACATTGTTAGGAGTTTCGATAATGGCTCCAAGTTTGCAGTCATTTGCGAACTTCATTAGCCAAAGGCCTTCTGTGTTAGCCTGTACTTCAGAGACGTAGATACCAAACAGGAGAGGACCCAGGACTGAACCCTGTGGTACTCCACTTGTCACTGGTCTGAAGTCGGATTTGGAGTCTGCTACTTTCACAGTGTGGGTTCTGTCAGTGAGCCAGTTGGCAACTCATCTTGTGACATAGGGATTTATACCTAGTTTAGTGAGTTTATCTATAATTCCAGAGGGGGGATGGTATCGAAAGCCTTGGCAAGATCTAGATAGGATGTGTGAACCACGTTACCCTTGTCTACGGCTTTGGTGATTGCTTCAGAAAAGTCTATCAGGTTTAGGAGACATGATCTGCCTTTTAAAAACCCAAACTAAGTGGGGTCCAGCGTTTGGAGATTACCAATGTTTTTGTATATAAGATCCATGATGATACGTTCCATGGCCTTGCAGACCAGGCTCGTCAGGCTAATGGGGCGATAGTTCCCGGGGTCCGTGGTGGCTCCCCTCTTGTGGAGTGGGATAACCGTCGCTGTGCACCATTCAGCAGGCACAAAGCCTGAGGTAAGGCTATGATTGAACATGGTACTTCGGTGGGGTGCCAGTTCATTCTGTAGTTCATGTAGAACGCAGCCTGGGATGTTGTCTGGTCCCATGGATGCAGTGTTCTTGGCTTTGGCGAGTGTGGTTTTTACCCATGCAGCCGTGATTACAGGAACTTTGCATTCTTCCGGTATAGCAATGGGCTCTTTAGGGGGTGAGAGGGGGATAAAGTTAGCACTGAACCTATCTGCCAGGATGTTGGCAATATCAGTTGTGTCTGCATATTTAGTGCTATTGTGCTGTAACTCAGAGCAGATCTTAGTGTTGCCATTGATATTCTTGACATAGCTATAGAATGCTTTGTGGTTGAATTTAGAATCAGTGGCGATTTTGTTTTTGTAACTAGATTTGGAGGATTTTATCAGGGATCGCAGCTTCTTACTGAGGCTGACCAGGGAGCTCCTCCACTCATGGGATTTTACTGTCTTTTGCAACAGTTTCTTCCTTCTATTGTACAGTTTGTTTATGGCAGGGGATCACCAGATTGCCTTCCTTTTTTTGGAGGATAGCATCTTGTTTCTGTTTGTGATAGCATGATCCATGCACTCATGTAAGTGCTTATAAAGTACAATTGTGTAGGATTCAGTAGTCGTAACTGTATTGTCCATCTGCATGGGTGTCATGAAGTTCACCACTTCTGTCTTAAGAAGTATGAAGTTGGCTTTGGAGAATTTTTTTACCATGGTTTCCTTAATGGGGAGTGGGGGTGGGATGTGAATATCTAGGGTAATTAGCTTATGGTTGGATCGGACCAATGAGGCGTTGACTTCAGGTGTGGAACACCGGTCACTCATGCTGGTAATGACTAGACCTAGGATATTGTTGCCCCTGGTCGGGGTGTGGATAAGTTGATCCAGGGCATTGGAATTTATGAATTCCAGAAAGCATTGAGTGAAGGAGTTGGTACATGAGTAGTTTTCCCAGTTAATGGTGGGGTAGTTGAAATCACCCATTATTAGAGTGTTTGGTTGAATCCTAATATTTTCCAGTACATCAAGAAAAGAGGAGTGGGAATCCTGGAGCATGGTGTGGGATCTGTAGCAAGCTACAATTTGGATTGCAGTTTTGCCCAGAGTTAGTTGCACTTGGATAACCTCGGCTGCATTATGCTGAGCAACTAGCCTGGAGGTGTGGATATCCTTAATGAATATGGACACACCTCCACCTTTGGTGTTCTGGTCCAGGTTACATGGCCGAAAAGTGTAGGATGAGTTATAGCCTGGTAGTGCAGGGGTGCTCTCTGGAGACTTGAACCAGGTCTCAGTCACTGTACAGATATCAATGTTCTCCATTTTAATGAGTGCCTTGAGTGAGTGCATTTTGAGATTTAGACTTTTAGCATTGAGTAACATCACCCTTAATTTTTGCTTGCCTGTTCCTGTTACGGTGGTGAATTTGTCACTTGAACCTTGCCTAAAAAAGACCCTATAGGGGCGGCAAGAACCTTAGCCAGTATCCGGAATCCCAGGGGTGACAGTTGCAGGCCATCTCTGGCAAAGCATTGTGGTCTGTCGACCATGTCATCCCAGGCAGACAGATACTGGATCCCTTTAGAATGGCACCAGAAGCTTAGCCAATTGTTGAAGTCAATCATTTAGTCCTTGTACTGCAGCATCATTCTGGGTGATGGCAGAATGCTACTCAGGGCTAGGGTCATACCTGCCTGGGCTACAAGATTGGAGAGCTCTTCCATGTCTCTTTTCATGTAGTCCAGGGAGGTATGTCTCAGGTCGTTCACACCAACATGGACAATGACAGAGTCATATATGTACTTGTTGTGGAGTGACCTGATTGCGTGGCTTATGTGACAGATCCTGGCACCTGACAGGGAGCTGACAGTGATCTTCTCCTTGTTTAGCCTGGTGAGTGGGACATCAGTGTGCCTGACTATAGAGTCACCTATGACTAGTGTGTTGGGTACATTGTTTTGCCTTATTGGCTGTGGTTGAGTGGAACACTGAGCCTGCAGGCTATGTGTCATTTGGGTTGTGTTGGAGGGGTGGAGGTTGCTTGCATTTCTACTTTGGTGGTCTCTGTTGCTTGAGCAGATTATTACTGAAATCCTCCACAAATGTTTTTGTGTTTCTATGTGTGGATTTTGGTGGTGTAGATTTAGTGAAACTATGTGATGAGTGTGATGTGGTGCAAGTGTTTACCTTCTCCTCTTGACTGTCAAGTTCAGTCTTGATTGGAGAGAGCTTTACCTCCAGTTTGGCTAGATAAGTGCATCTCTCACAGGTTGTAGTGTTGGGTGGTAGGAGGCGAGGGCTGTTTGTGTACATGAGCGAATTTCTACATTGCCTCAAGATGCCTGGATTCATCAGATAGACAGGAGAGAACATTGGGAGCTGACCCTTGGACATGCCTGAATAAAAAACTATTTTCCTCTAGATAAGTCAGGAAAGTGAGTACAAGAGCTGTTTTTCTCTAAGCAATTGAGGAAAGTAAGTACCAAAACTGTTTTCCTATAGGTAATGAGGGAGGTTGAGTGTTGTAGTAATTAGTAGTTTACTTAGTGCTTACAAGTTCTGAATAAGTGCTGATCATGAATAAGCAAATTCAAGTGCTAAAACTAAGAATCTGTATCTGGACTAAACTAGTTACAGGAAAGGGGAGAAACAAGTGCAAATGTGGGCTTTTAAATCAGAAAGTTGAGAGAGATGGAAAAATTGCCGAAACGGCCAATAACTACAATTTCTGGGCCACAACTGCTCCTTATGTGGTAGATAGGTTACCTAGTGCTTACCACTCCCACAGATAAGCTAGAAGACTTCCCTCCAACACAGAAAACTTGGGGGGGGGGCACAGGAGCTTGCATACAGTCCTGGATACAGCAAATCTGAATCTGGACTACACTAGTTACAGGAAAGGTATTATATGTATATATATATATATATATATATATATATATATATATATATATATATATATATATATATATATATATATATATATATACAGAAAAGTAGCTAAAACAGCAGTAAAAACAATTCAAATGCAGTGCAAGATAGCACACTTGAGTATGTAGCAATGTTAGACCAAACAGTTTAAAAAAATGCAATTAAATTAAAAATGACTAAAAACAAGTGCAGAAGGAGTCTATTAGGTAGAATGAGGTAAAGAGATGGGACTGGGGGGAGTGTCCCAGATCAAATCTACAGTGGGGATGAGCAACTGCAAAAGTCTCCAAATTTAAACAACAAGACAGGAATAGGGAGGGTGGGTATAGGCAAACCAACACCTTCAGCAGAGATCTGAAAAACTATACAGTGAAGCAAAAATAACAGTGCACAACTCTGAAGTCAGCCAGCAATGATATAAAATTAGTCAAACAACAATTACCAGTACACAACTCTGAAGTGCCAGAAAAGTATACTCAGCTCTGTATATCTCCAGATAGTTTGAAGAGCACTCTGTCAGGACATAGGAAGGCTCCTGCAATGATATGCAGGCTGTTACTAGGAGGGTCTAATTTTATGCGAGTAATCCTTGAGATAGTCAGATAACACACAGGATGTAAAACCAGTTATACCAAGGTGTCAGGTGTTTGCCAGGGGGGGGGGGCACCCCATTTGGCCATCTAGTGGGCAATGCTGGCTATGCACTGGAGCTGTGGCTGATGACACCCATCAGAAATGCACACACACCCGAACAAGAACACCATAATGAGGCACACGCACAAACAGCATCATTGTAGAGCATGTGATTAGGATGCTGAAGTCACGAGTCTACCGCCTTGACATATCCAGTGGAGCCTTGCAGTACTCTCCAGCTACATGTACACAAATGTTTATAGTATGTGCCATACTACACAGTATGATCCTGTGGAAACAGCTGCAGCAGGAACAGCATCGGGCAGGGCCACACAACCCACCCCCCACCATTCCCATGGCCAGCACAAGCACAGAGGGACTTGAAGGAGGAACATCCTGAGCCTGCCCTTGTAGGCAGAAGGAGGCATGCACAGTATGCTCAGGCCTTGACAAAGAGGCAATGCATAGCACACACACTGACACTGTAGGGACCCAGGGACTGATATCTCTCTCTGACTCGCACATACAGTAAAAGGGATGCCGAACATGACACTACCTGAGGTTTACCATGTACAGGGAGTGTACTATGTGCATCCAACATAGTCAGCCCTCCAGTACTGTCCTCAGTACTGGCCCAGCAACAAGGTAAGTTACTCTTCCTATCAATTACTGAATGGAATAGTATGTTCTCATACTTGTATGTATGATATGGATGTAAGCATGCAAGGGAATTGGGTGGTTGAATAGGATAGCAGTAGCATGCCTCTCCATGTCCTACTGCAAGGACTGTTGATTAGGCCATAAATACTACTGGGATAAAGGCCCAACTATAGGGATACCTCTAAGATATTGCTTACATAATGTTAAGTGTAGGAGAGAATAACAGAGGGGGGGTGTAAAAGCATGGATGTCATGGAGTGTGTGAAGTCTGAAACTCTAATGTCCACCCATACTACTCCTGACTGCAAACCCATGAATGAATTGCCACAAAACCCTATTAAACCACATGTGAAGGTAAACTGACCAGGTATAGGAGTCCTGCCTCTGGATAACCTGGGTGTATCTGTACAACTGAGAGGTATGGCCACAGCAGGATATGGTCATTCCATGAAGTGTTAAGTTGAGAAAAGCACAAGGAGGGAAACCCCAGCCAGCATACTAACAAGGTGCTGCACCATTTATACAGAAGCAGTAGTCTATTATCTGTAGCTTTCCCACCACACTGGCAGGTGTATGCTAGAATGTGTAGTCTATATGCCTCAGAATAATGGTCTCAGGTTCAGTCATCTTGTATTTCCCGTTAATAACTGTGAGCAAAGAATGATAACTGTCAGTAGTTGATGACATGACACATCACAGTGTAAAACAGTACATACGTCAGAATATCTATGCTACAACCAAACATGTCACACAAGCAGCACAAATAGCAATAGTTACAGTATCCCCTGAATGTTAAGCCCATTGTGTTTCCATATTGGCAACCTATCTACAGATATCCTGTAGAAACAGTTTGCTTGGTGTAGCTGTAGCACACAAAACCTTGAACTGGAGTCTAACCCTCCCTGGAATGGATGCACACACTCAATATAGAAGGTCATACTGGGCATTCTTCTACACTTAGAGAAATGAAGCCCATGTCTCACAACACAGTGGACTACAGATATTGGTTATTCACAGCTGTCTGTGCACACACACCAAACTGTACACCATTGATACTTCACACACACACATTGGATAGGAATACAAGCACACATATCTAAGGCCAACATAATATAATATGTCAAACATACACACACAGAGACGTGGGAAGAGAAAGACAGACAGCGACAGAGAGAATCCCATTATGAGGCCTGTCCCATCCACTACACATCCCATTGGCCTATATCATATGATGTACTGATGTTATTCACTGTAGAAATTCCTTTGGTTAGCCCTCAGCCCTATAGTCTTAGTGGTGCTTGTGATAACTGTGTAACACTGCAGTACAAATAGGTATCCATGTAGCAGTTGTAATCTCAGTCCTGTCAAATGTAAAGTTTTGTGTGTGTGTGTGTGTGTGTGTGTGTGTGTGTGTGTGTGTGTGTGTGTGTGTGTGTGTGTGTGTGTGTGTGTGTGTGTGTGTGTGTGTGTGTTTCTAGTTGAATGTGGTTGAGGCCATTCGCACTCACTAAATCTCCCATACCCCTCCTTCAGCACTGCTGATGTCACTCACCTTCAAAGATACCTTTGGACAACTCTCCAGCATATAACCTCTGTGGCACTTGCAATAATTGTGTAATACTATAGTGTAGTAAACTAGTTAGATAGGAGTTCAGATCCTGACAACTGTGTAAATGTGAATGTTTGTGTGCGAGAGTGTGTGTATTCTTGTAGAGACCTGATCTTGTGGTCATTCACACTTACAACACTTCCCTTACCCCTCCTTTAGCACTGCTGCTGATGTCACTCACCTTCAAAGATACCGTTAGACAGCTCTCCAACATATACGCTCCATGGTGCTTGTGATAACTGCGTAACATTGTAGTGTAACAAACTAGTTAGGTAGGAGTTCTAATCCTGGTCCTAGTAAATTTGAGTGTTTGTATGAGAAAGTGTGTGTGTCCTTATAAAGACTTGATTTTGTGGTTATTCACACTTACAGCACTTCCCTTACTCCTGCTTTTGCACTGCTGCTGATGTCACTCACCTTCAAAGATACCTTTGCACAGTTCTCCAACATATAAGCTCCATGGTGCATGTGATAAATGCAGAACAATGTGGTAATAATAATTACATTCGTATGGGTTTGAATTTCATCCACGGCAAGTGTTTGTGTGTGTACATATGTATGTCTGTACCTCAAATGTTTGGCCCCATTTACACCCAGTACACATCTCAGTGCCTGACATTAGCAGTCCTGCAGATATCATCCACCTTAGAAGTACCTGTTGGCAACCCTAAACCATGTAAGGTTGGTGGTGTATGTGGTAGTGTGTGTAGTGTAAAATATTTTTTGTAATCTCTCACCCACTACATCACCCAATGCCAGTATTTACAAGGGCTGGTTATGTTCCGCACCTTAGAAATACCATGGGGCAACATACATCCTATAAGCTCCATGGTATGCGTGATAAATGCAGTACACTGTAGTAGCAATAACTGTATGGGTTTGAATCGTATCCCTGACAAGTGTTTGTGTGTATACATATGTATACATATGTATATCCATACCTCAATGATTTTGTCCCCATTTACACTGAGTACACATCTCAGTGTCTGACTTTAGCAGCCCTGCAGATATCATCCACCTTAGAAGTACCTGTTGGCAACCCTAACCCATGTCAGGTCAGTGGTGCATGTGATAAATGCATAACCATAATGGTCTGAAAAGATAGTTAGATAGAGGTTTGACCTCACCCTGGCAAATGTAAATGTGTGTGTAGACTAAAATATTTTTTGTAATCTCTCACCCACTACATCACCCAACCCAATGCCAGTATTTACAAGGGCTGGTGATGCTCCTCACCTTACAAGTACCTTGGGACATCATCCTTCCTATAACCTCTGTTGCACATGCAATAAATGCGATACACTATAGTAGCCATGACTACATAGGTATGGGTTTGAATCTCATCTCTGGCAAGTGTTTGTGTGTTTACATATGCATGTCCGTACCTCAAAGATTTTGGCCCCATTTACACCCAGTACACATCTCATTGTCTGACTTTAGCAATCCTGAAGATATCATCCACCTTAGAAGTACCTGTTGGCAGCCTAAACCATGTAATGTCAGTGGTGCATGTGGTAAGTGCGTAATATAATGGTCTGAAAAGATAGCTCAAAAGAGGTTTAAACCTCACCCCTGGCAAATGTAAATGTGTGTGTAGGGTAAAATATTTTTTTAAATCTCTCACCCACTGCATTACCCAATGCCATTATTTACAAGGGCTGGTGATGTTTCTCACCTTAGAAGTACCTCAGGACAGCTCTTGTTCTATAAGCTCCATGGCATGTGCGAGAAATGTGGTATACTGTAGTAGCAATACATAGCAAGGTAGGGGTTTGAAACTCAATACTGGCAAGTGTGTGTGCATCTGTCATCGCTATCCTGTGTGGGGTTGGGTGTGAATGTGGAATAATAGGATATATTTGGAGGTGGGTTTTGCTAAATTATTAGTATATGTCACAATGTCCGCATTACAAGGCTAACAGTTTTCAAACACCTTAGAGGTTTGTGTGGAAAATCCACAGCCATAAATGTGTAGTGCCATGTGCAATGACTACATGACAGGATGGATTAGTGAATAATACAGGCAACCTTTCTATTACTCAGAGACCACTCTCCACCCACGTATCATGCAGAAACACACTTGGCTAGGCAACAACCACTATATTGGTAGTTCCCCTGCATATTGCCTCACAGATAGAACCCATGGAGTGATTGCAGTGGACAAATGCCTGTTGACCACAACAGTGCCACTGACATCAGAAAGTACTTTGATGTGTTACATCTCCTGACTGACTGTGTGTTATCCACCAAGTAAAAGGACATGGCACCCTGTTCCATCCCCTCAGTAAGCCAATCAATGTGTACAGTGGCCCTTTTGCCATGTTCTCTACTGGATGCCTGCAACAACTGTAGAGTCTGCAAATGTACCCCACAAAGGGAATACCATGCCTTATACACATGCCCTGTATGGACAGACACCACTAACTCCACTGAATACCTGTATCATACTGTCAATGTAGGTGCAATCATTACCTCAGTTTCCTAGCCAGGTCTCACCAAATGAGGTCAGGAGTGCTACATCAGAAGATACCAATCTGTCCACACAACATGCCCCAGAGACCTCAAACACACTTCCACATGTCAAAGAACATGTATGTGGGACATGTGCACAACCCAGACACTGTCCATGTTATGGAATATAGCTCACATACACGGGAAGCAGTGCACATCACTGGCCACCAACAATAGAAACCTAGATGAGTGGATGGGGAATACAATACTGACCCCTGGGGACCACTCCAGTGACTATACTCCTGAGCCACACTGTGGACTATTGTCATGTGGCCTGATGCCAGGGTATTCCCTTGGGTTAGCCTTGTAGAGCCTACAGGCCCGTTCACCTACTACACACCTATGAAGCAATTTATTTATTTATTTTATTTTATTTTACATTTGTTTACCGGGATAGTCTGACTGGATACATGTCCATTTTCAGCAGAGACCCGGGGAGAAAAGCTCCACAAAGACAAACTTACATAGATTCACAGAAGTTAGCAAACAATTATAAAAACAAAGTGATTATATAAGATGGGTTAGTAGTGATTCCCTAGTAGGGACTCACAATTGTCATGGACAGAGAATTAAAAGTAAGAGACATCAAATTGGAAGCACAGCATGGTGGTGTAGTTACAAGTTATGATAATTGCAGAATATGATTTTAGTTTATAACTTAATCAGGGTTGGTACATGGACATAGCCAATTCACTTTGAGATATTGTTTGAGTTTTTTTTTTTGAAGAGACTTTTGGAGGATTGAAGGGTTATATAGTTTGGCAAAGAATTCCAGGTTTTGCCAATGAAGTTGGCAAACAGGGATTCACCAGCAGAGTTATTAGCTTTGTGGGTTTGGACCAGTAGTTTATCAGCTGACCATAGGGATCTTAGATTGCTATATGACTTAATAATAATTTTAAGTGAGGGGGTATCCTCAGGGTGGTACAAAATTTTGTGCACTATTAAGAGTTGATTGAATTGAATTAAGCTGGGCAGTTTTAGCCACTCTAGTTGTTTAAGGTTCTGGCAGTGGTGGGTTCTATAGGTGGAGCCAGTGGTGAATCTGGCAATATGATTGTAGCTATGGGACAGTTTACCTAGTTCATATTTGTTGAGGTTTGAGAGTACAGGTGAGACATATAAGCGAGTAGAGAGTAGGTGTGATTGGGCGATTGCAGTCCCCTGCCAGTGGGGTTAAAAATGTCTTATTTCTATACAGTGATCCAAGCTTCTTATTGATGGTCTGTATGGTTTTGTTGACCTGTAGGTCAAATTTGAGATTATTGTCTATGATAACCCCTAGCAGTTTGGTGTGATTATCTGGGGAAATAGTGGTACCATTGTTAGATGTGACAGAGAATTAAAGTGTGGTGGATCTACTAGTGGGAGAGAAGAGTAGAAGTTTAGTTTTATTGGGGTTCAGAAGTAGGCGTTGATTGGTGAGCCAGTTCTCGATAGTGTTAAATGTATTTTGGGTTAAGATTTGCAAGTCGGATGGGGAGGTGACTGAGCAGATGAGAGTGGAATCATCTGCGTATTGGATACAGGTGGCTTTAGGGATAGCAGTGTGGAGGTTGTTGATAAAAATAGAGAAGAGTAGTGGACCTAGTATGGACCCTTGAAGGACACCAAGTGTGAGAGGTAACTGGCTGGAGAGTTTGCCCTGCCATAGTATTGCCTGCTGTCTACCAGTCAGATAGGACTGGAACCACTGGATAGCAGGCTTGTTGAGGGAAATAGATTTTAGTGAAAGAATGCGAAGTTCATGGTTGACCATGTCAAAGGCTTTTGATAGGTCATTAAAGAGGGCAGAGGTTAGCCTATTGTCATTCCTGTTTTGGTTTATGGCAGTAGTAAAGGAAAGGAGGGCTGAGGTGGTGCTGTGGTATGGCCTGAAACCATGCTGGGAGTCGGATAGTAAGTTATTCTGTGAAAGGTATTGCATTAGTTGTTTGTGTACACATTTCTACATTATTTTTGCTATTGGGGAAAGAATGGCAATAGGTCTATAGTTGGATATGTCTGAGGAGCTATCACCTTTATGGAGTGGGATGACGTGAGATATTTTCCAGAGGGAGGGGATAGCATTTTCGGATAAAGTTCTTTTGATGAATATGGGATATACAATGGCATCTGCAGCTATTTGCAGGTACTCTGCAGGGAGGAGGTCAGCAGCGAGGGTGGTAGCTTTTAGAATTTTAAGAAGTGTTTTGATAAAACTAGTGGATATTGGTTTGAAGCCAAATTCCGGGTGATTATTAGGTAGATTAGGCATGTGGTTTAAGTTACAGGGGGTTAGTTGATTTGCTAGGGATTGGATTGTTTCAGTTAAAAAGTTATTAAAGGTGCTAGCTATTGTCTCTGGGGAACTATGGGTGTAGTTAGCCAGGGTTGGGGTGATGGAGTGACCTGGACAAAGTAGTTGATTTAAGCCTGCCTAGAACTTTTAAGGGTTGCTGTGGTGTTTTTGTAGGAGATTTTGGTAGAAGCTTTTTTTATCCAGTAAAATAGATTTTTTGTATCATTCCTGAGTTGACGATATTTTACATGGTCAAGTGGGGCTTTCGTTATTCTCAGACTGGCCCAGGCTCTTTTTCTAGTTTTGATTTTTGCTTTGGTATCTTTTGTGAGCCATGGAGCTGTATTTGATCTAGTTTTTATTATACGTGCTGGAGCATGGGAATCAAGGATACTTAGGAATTTAGTGCTAAAGTGATATATGGCCTCCTCTAATGTTAGATTTTTTAGTTTTGACCAGTCAACTGCTTTTAATTCATTTTGGAATATAGTAGCATCAAAGTTTTTCCTGTTTCTAAATGTTTTATATTTGGGCTGGTGAGGGTTTCCTGCCTTATGTTTTATTATATAGGTTAGACAATGGTCACTGAGGTCATCAGGGAGAGTACCAGCTGTGTACAGTTGGGGTTGGTTATTAACTAGGATCCAGTCTAGAATACTTTCCTTGTTGGTTGGTTTGTTTATCCTAGTGGGAGAGGTTATGGTCTGTTTAAACCCAGATAAGTTTATATGAGTGAGGGGGGGGGTCAGAGGAGCAGGGGTGCCAGTCGGTGTTAAAATCACCAAGAACTATGGTTTCTTGGGGATAGGTAGTGGATAACCAGTAAAGGAGATCTTCTAGGGTATTTAGGTTGTTGCCTGGTGGAATGTATGTACAGACAATGTTCAAGTGTTTGTTTTGGTTAATCTGTAGCTTGGTTATGAGGAGTTCCACGTTATTGAATTGAGGAGGTTGAATGGTGTCTCTATTAACGGTTAGAGTATTTTTCTAAAGGACTGCTATCCGACCTTCTTTCCTTGTAGCATGGTCTAACCGGTGAATATTGTATCCTGGAGGTAGTATCTCATTGTCAGTAGTAGTGGGTTTTAGCCAGGTTTCTGTAAGACACATAATGTCTGGGGAGTGAGTTGCTAGGAGGGCGAATAGGTTGGGAATCTTATTGTTAATACTTCTAATATTTAGGTGAAATGCTAGGAGGAAACTAATGGGAGTATTCATGGGAAGCTTGACTGTGGGGGTTGTGGTAGGGGAGTGGGGGTTATAGGGTGTGGATGGGCCAGGGTTGGGATGAATGTCTCCATGTGTTATAAGGTTATAGTGACAGGATATTCTGAGCTTTAGGAGTTTGTTTATAAGCTTTATATAGTCTTTGTCTTTAGGATTATGTTTTGTGGCTGTACAGGGATGGTATTTTATAGAGGGTGGTATATTCAGTGTGCAGGGGAAGGGAAAGTGTTTGGTGTTATGTGTGAAGTCATGGGTGTCTGTTTGACCATTTGGGTAGTGAATATCATGGTCAAGTGTTTGTTCATAGGCAGTGAGAAGATAAAATAGAAACAGTATAGGCATTTGAGTAATTAGTGCTTTTTTTTTTGCTTGTTTGCATTTTGATAAGGGGCGAGCCAAATTTGATGGCTGACTGTGCTAATAGGGTGTGGAAGAATGAGAGAGAAGGGAATGGGTAAGGGGGTAGGGTTTCTCAATGATGTGTGAGGTGCTGATTGGTACTTAGTAGGAGGGGAGTGGCAAGGGAGTGACAAAGTCTGGTTTAAATTTAGCAATAGTGGGGGTGGGTGGAATTTGGGGGGCAGGGAGGGGAGTGGAGTGAGCCGAGCACAACGATGGTGGGCGGAGCGGGGCTAACACTGACTCTGAGAATTACCTTGGGCTTTTGGTTTGGTTTGTATGATTGTATGTAAGCAGTGATGTTGGATGCACTTTAATTTGTTTTATTCTTTTTTAATTTTACACCAATTTTCAGGCTAATTTTAATTGGATCCTAGGGGTAAACTAGCGAGTGTAGTCAATAAGGAGTGAAATTACTTTACCAAATTAAAAAGTAAATGCTTGGAACTGGAACACTGTGTGAGTGTAAGGCTGATTCAAAGTAGTATAGCCCAATCTAGTGGCAATTGGCTAGATCACTTCACTGTTGTTGTGCATACACCATTAAGCCTCAACTGTTTACAAAAACTAAATTGTAGTTCATCTATTACAATTGAAAAGCTGGAGGGAGTCAGGTTCTTGCTTCCCAGAGGTTTTACTTAGTTAAGATAGCCAGCTTCAGTGGAGAAGGTAGAAATTGCTTTATGCAGTGAATCCCAGGTGGGGGTGGGGGGGTCACTCAGGAAAGAAACCCATGCAAACTGAAAAATAAAGGTAAATAAGGCAGAATTAGTGCAAAGGTTACAAGAATGTGAAGTGGCGAGCATGCAAGGAATAGAGCTGGAGAGTAAAATTAATTATATTGCATACATTATAATTAAAATTGATTATAGTGCATACAGTATCAGCTCTGTAAAATCAAAGACTAAGAGCAGTAACATACAGCCTCTATGTCCAGTGATAACAGCTGTATACTTCAGTGAATACACACAGGATATAATGCACAAAGCAAAGTATGGCTGTTTTAGGACAATAATTCTAGAGCTATGTTATTCAGTATGAACTAACAGTAACATGAACTGCATTCACTTAGCCTTCTATAAAAGCAATTATAAAGTCCAGCCTGTAAGTCTTCTAAGTACAATAGCATGCCATAGGAATGCTTACAAATGTAATCAGAATATGAATGACCTCTGCAAAACAGCAGGATGCCTGTCAGATATTCAACAATTAAAGCTCTACCTTCATAAAACAAGATAAAAAAAGCAGTTTGTAAGTTAGAACATTAGCTAGCTCTCAAAACATATAGGAGTTCTGAACAGCAGTTACAGCTTAGCACCATCAAATACCTCAGTAGTTAACAGTAATAATCAAATAATTCAGCAGCTAACAGCAAAGAGAGGACAGTAATGCAAAGTAACTTACTTACTGTGCAGGCACAACAACAGAGGGGTAGGGAAGGTACAACAGCTACTGGATGAAATTAATGTGATCTCAGTACTGGCAAATGTGTGGATCTCAGTACTGGCGTTTGTGTGTGTGTGTGTGTGTGTGTGTGTGTGTGTGTGTGTGTGTGTGTGTGTGTGTGTGTGTGTGTGTGTGTGTGTGTGTGTGTGTGTGTGTGTGTGTGTGTGTGTGTGTGAATAGTAATCCCAGGGTGTTTGGTTGATGAATATCCCCTGTGGCTGTGGTTATAAGCAATCAGAGGTGTGTCCAAACCATAACCATTCTCCATTTTACAACAGATGTTGTACATCAACATGTACCTATGTGCAACCCTCAGCCCTATAATCTGTGAGGCATATGCAATCACTGTGTTACAGAGCGGGGATTACCATGCACATACTGTAACCTGCCTATGACATGGTGGATGTGTCACCACACTGCCATACCCTGTGGCCTTGCTGCAGGGCCACATCCTGGTGACACACACATGTCTAGAACGGAAATGAGATATTGCACGTGAGAACACATATGCTCAGCACTTCATGTCTGGAGGGAGAGAGGGGTAAAGCTGGCAATGAATGTGTTGCCAAGACTGTGGCCAATATCTGTTGTCTCAGGATAGGTATTTGCTTTGTGTAGTAACTCACAGCACTTGTGTTTAATGCTGTGGAGGTTCTTGGTGTAACTATCAAGGCTGTTGTGACTGTTGTCAGTGTATGCTGCTTCTCTGCTGCCATAGATGGCTGTCAGGGATTCCATGAGGGATCCAAAGTTATGTTTGAGGCTAATAAGGGAGTTCAACAGTAATGGGACACCACCTTTCCCTGCAACAGTGTCCTCCTTCTGATGTACACTTTAGTAATGGCAGGGGATGATCGCATTGTCTCCCAGTGTTTGGAGGACAGTGTCTGGGTTTTGTTGGCTCTGGCTAGTACCGTGCATTCATGCACCTGTTTGTACAGTGCCTATGTGTATCATTCCACAGTCATGCAGCTACATCCCATTGCCATGGGTGCAGTAAAGACATCCACCCCTATTTTCATAGCTGCAAAGTCAGATTTGGAGAGGTTCTGCCAGGTGGTTATCTTTGTAGGGAGTGTCTGACATGTTGAGTTCCATGTTGATTACAGCCTGTGTGACTCTCACCATGCAGGGATTGACATCTGGGGATGAGCAACGGTCCCATATTTAAGTGGTCAACACAGGTCAAGGTTGGTGCATCCTCCACCAGGAGTTAGTATGAGCTGGTCTAGGGCAATGGAAATTATTAATCCCAGAAGTTTCAGGCCACTGTACTGGCAATTGGCTACATTCCCCAGGTGATGGAGGGATAGTTGAAGACTTGTACTATGTCAGTGTTGCATTGGACCATCAGAGATGACAGGGTGTTGAGGAATGTGCATTGACAGTCTAGGGACATAGATGTGGACCCATAGCAGGCTATGGTCTGGATTGCACTATTACTCCAAGGCAGTTGTACCGAAAAGTATCTCCAATGCATTATGATAGAATACTAGTCTGGAGGTGTTCCTATCCATAATGAATATGGAGACAACACTACCTGTGGAGGTGTGGTCCATGTTTGGGGGCTGACAGCTGTGGAATACGTCATAGCCTGATACTGCAGGTCTGCTATCTGCTGCTGTGAACCACCTCTCCATTACAGCAGACATCTGTCCTCCACTCCAACGACTGCTATGAGTGACTGCATCCTAACAATTAGATGTCCACTGTTGAGCAGCATGACCCTCAGATTGCATACATGTGTAGCTGTTATGGTGGTAATAACATTAGGAACACTGCCTAATAAGACAACATAGGGGTGGCAAGTCACTTAGCCAGTACCTGGCAACCCAGCGATGACAGATGTAGGATGTCCATGGCAAGTCATTGGGTTCTGTCAATCATGCCATCCCAAGCAGAGAGGACTGGATTTCCTGAGAATGACACATAACATGTAAGCTAATGTTGCAGTCAACCATCTGTTGATAGTACCGCAGCATCATTCTGGGTGACAGCGGTGCACTACCCAGGGATACTGTCACACCTGCCTAGGCTGCATAATCAGAGAGTTCAACCATGTCTCCTATCATGTAGTCCAGGGAGGTGTGTCCCAAGTCATTCGCACCCACATGGATACGGACTGATACTCATAGTTGTTCTGGAGTGACATGACTGGCTGTGTCATGTGTTAGATGCTGGCATGTGACTGATATTTGGCTGTTACCTGCTCAATATTCAACTTAGTGAGTGGAATGTGTGTGCCTCAGTATTGAGTTAGCCATGATTACCGTACTGTGCATGGTAGGTTAGCCTTAGGTGATTAGGTTGGGGGCACACTGTAGGTTAAATATGTGTACCTTGGCATGTGCCATGTCACGGTGTCTGAGTGGGTGTCTGTCTTGCTGGTCTGTGCTGTTGGGTAGATGTCCATTGAGTGCCTCTGGAAAGGTGGGTGTGTGGATTTTCACTTTATGTCATGGCTGTCAAAGTGGGTGTTATGGAGAGCTATGTTTCCCACATGGTGTGGTGTAGGTGTTGATTTTATCCTTTTGACCTGCTAGTCCAGTTTTTGCTGCAGAGTGCATATGTCCATATTGGGTGATATATGGATAACCCTCACAGGTCTGAGTGTTTGGAGTCTAGAGGGGAGGGTTGTCTGTGTGCATGCAGCAGTTGCAATAGTGCCCCAGAATGGACAAGTGTACCAGGTTAGTGGGTGAAAGCACAGATAACTGCCCTTCAAATATGCCAGGAGGGGTGGACATAACTAGTAAGTACTGGGGCAACATCTGTGATGAACGTGAACTGCTGACAGCTCACAGATGTGCCACACTTCTTGATACAATAACCTGGTGAAGTGCCAAGCCATAATGCTAGTTGAAGTGCAAGACAGAAAGAACTAGCATGATGTATGGGTGGAACAGAAGGCAGACTGTCTGCCACCTGTAAAACTTTACTCCAGCTGTGCAGTTATCAGCAGCTTTGGTCATATGAAAGTTCAATAAGCTCTGTAGCACATGCTGTAACTGTAACACTATCTGTAGCATGTGCGGTAACTGTGTAACACTATAGTAGACATACCTTGATAGGAGGAAGTTCTTACCCCAATACTGGCAAATGTGTATGTGTGTTTCAATCATGTATTGTCTGGCTCATACCATTTTTGAGCGGTGTACTACACTTTACACTTCCCTTCACTCCAATTTAGTAGACCTGTTGATGTCATCCACCTCAGAAGTACCTTTGGTACAGTTGGGAGTGTATAAGCTCTGTGGCATGTCTTATAACTATGCAGCACTGTAGTAAGAATACCTAGATAGGCAGGGTTTCTAATCCTAATGCTGTCAACTCTGTGTGTGTGTGTGTGTGTGTGTGTGTGTGTGTGTGTGTGTGTGTGTGTGTGTGTGTGTGTGTGTGTATGTGTGTGTGTGAGGATCATATCATGTGTGGCTTGCACCATCTTGATGTGTATACCATACACAGCTGATGACCACCTCCCACTGCCATTACTTTGTATAGTGTGGTAACAGCATCTGCCTCACATGCAGCAGGTTAAACCATTGTACAGTTCTCTGTACTGATGTGTCTGGAATATCCATATGTTTGAAACCTATACGTGGTCAGAAGTGGCCTGTCTGCCTTAACAATGCCCATATATGTGATATTATAGCCAAATAGGCCACAGTGAGTGTACTGACACATATGGCAGCATGAGGTATCATACCTGACTGAACTATCATGCTGATAGGACGTCTGCCACCCTCACAGGTGGCCTGCATTGTAGGTGCAATACATGAGTACAGATACTTGGTTTTACAAGTGAACTGTACCTGTTATGAGTTACATTAAAGGCTGGAAGAGGTGTGGACTGTCATACTGTGGTCCTAATTAGTATGTAACACCTTGCATCTTAAGAGGGGTGTGTACACAATTTATATCCACTGTATACCAATAATATGTCATGTATGACCTTACCTTAGGTCGTTTGTCCAGCACAATTTGCTGGCCTCTCTCCAGACATCTTTGCACTGACAAGTTGTGAAGTATGCTACAGAAATGTTGAGTTCATGTCAGACAGGCCCAAGTGCTGACCACTGTGATGCAATACAGTTAACCCCAGCACAAGTGAACATGTACAACAAGCACTATAGCTATTACATAAAGCAATATAGTTATTACTGTTGGTTGTATGCATGGTAAATTGCATGCACTTCACATGCCTGGGGTATTGCCAGGCAACAACAGAGCAATTTAATACTCGCCAAGTTCAGGCTGCTGTCCCATATGCAGACCATAGGGTACTAGGTAGTTGTGAGAGGGAGTTATTGTCAGCAGGCGCACATTTGGCCTTGGTATCGGATGGATGAAGCATGTCTGCACATCTACAGTACTAACCCCAATAATACACAATGTCCTGTCCTCACCATAGATGTGCACCTCTGAGCATTATAAAACCCCTTCCACAACTGCAATTGGACCTGACACATGCATGTAGATACAATACAGATACATGTGTGTCTGATACATTAGTGTAGTAATCCCACCTGGGCCCTTACCTGCATGCTCCTTGTCCAGTTTGTGTGTGTGCAACCCACCTCCACAATGCTTCCCTCAGTGTCATGGCTTGTGTGTTCAGCGTGTAACCCAAGGGTGGTGAGGAGCTCCTCGGTGAGTGTCAGTGGAGGCTGGATGGCTGGGCCCCCACCTGTGTCGAGCTGGTCCCTCACTACAGCAGCAGTCCATTGATGGGGATGGCATTTGAGGTTGGCGGCCCGATGTTGCACATGCACTTAAGTTCTGCTTTGCAGTCCGGCATCATTTACCCTGTTGACCACACTGTTCCACAGGGCAGTCCTCTCCCACACATCTTCTGCTCTCTAGCCACATGACATGGCATAATGTCCAATCACATATTGGGTAATGATGTCTGTTTCCCCAAAAGAGAATGCTGGTAGGCGAGCACTCTACATGTTACCTGGAAGACATAAACAGGAAAAGGTCACAGGACCTCATACAGTTGTCAAAATTCACATCAACAGTGGATATTACTTGCAAATAATCCAGACTACACCTGAAACCTCCAAGCTATCATGGCTATTGCAGCTTGCATTACACACCTGTCCCTGAGCTAGCTTATTCCCTCCAGTGTTGGACACTTGATTGCATAATCCTTTATCCTCCATTCATTTCTGTATAAAGGGTTGACAGTGGTCATCTTCCATGGGGATGGTGTATGTATGATGGCAGGTCTGTGTTAGACTGTGGTGTGTGATGGAGCTCTGAGCACATGCCTGAGTTCATGTAGGAGGCAGACACTGATGTTATTATGCCCCATGGAGATATGCTGTTGTTGACATCAGTAGGCAATATGTACATGCTTACCAATGCTGAAGGGAGGAGTGTGGTCGATGTGAATATCTCTATGTACAACTGGGGTGGACAGGGTGGTGATGTTCCCACCTAACCTGTGTGATGCAGGTTGTCTATATCCATGGCATGTGTGTATGAGGGGTTCTTTACCCCCAGTACAGGGTGAATTGTGTTGTTTCATTTGAGACTTACAACATATGTGGAGACATGGTTGCAATTGTCCTTGGTGGTGTGGATATGTCCAATTCATAGTCATAGTCAGCCTTATGGGACATCACCTGTGAACTTACCTAGTTGCTCAGATATAGATGGACTTGCTTCAAAGTTGTTGCCTGTACCTATGTGTCCCTGTACAGTCAATGTAGCAACCTATTATGTGGTTTGTGTATTGCTGCTGTCCATCAAAGGGGATTACTCTACCTTGGTGCAGGCTGGATATACAGGTCAGGTACTGCTGTGTCCATATAGCTACAATGGATATAAAGGGTACACACCCCTGATACACTGCCTGGTATTTGTGCAATTGGAACATGGCACCACAATAACTCATTTCATACCAATTCCCACCTGTAGTGTGACCTATAGCCTGTGCAATTCAACTGAAAACCTAACAATCGGGTCTGTGAAAACATATGGAAATAATACTCAGTACAATAAGCCAGATGAATGAATGTGCAGACCATTAAACTGATATGTTGTGTATGCACCTCTTGAGATGGTTACAGCATTCATCCATCTTGGTCTGGACTCTAACATCATGGCATATCTTCACTTGGCAATAGTTGGTCTCTTTCCTAGAAACACCTTTGATTGTATTTCAATGAAATTGCACAGTTTAGGGGTCACATAAAGATGAGAAACATTATTAAATCTTCTATGGTCTGATTGTCATACAGCACACATACCTGGCAGTCTAACATGGGTGTGTACACTTGAGATATCCACTGTATCTAAGTATGGATATAACTGGCAGTAGTAGGCATGGACAGAGGGTCATAACACAGGTGGACACTTCTCTGTTTAATAGCTGAATATCTTGCCTACTCTAGAACCCATATCAGTGTCAGGGCATTGCAACAACCAGTAACTGTATACATTTTTGTCTGTTGTATGCACTGACACTGATATTACACACATGTGCAACATGCACAACCTATGTACCTGAATGCTAGAAACCCATGTGATTTAGTTTTGGGCCTTCCAGCTGAACATAAGCATACATACATGTGCTCAGGGGATACCTGGTATACATTTCTGTTGCATGTTAGTATGGCACACTGTAGTTGCAGTCTTGCCGCTGAATCATACTTCTCAGCCTGTTACAGCAGTACGTCTGGACAGTGGCACACATAAATGGGTGTCAAAGGGCACACCAATATTGATACTGTATTAATATAGCTGCACCATACATTAGTACATTGATTGCACAGTAGGGTTTGACATCACTGTGATAACCTGAAATATGTCCAACAGTCATAAGAAGGCTATTATGTTACAATGCCATTGCTCACAGACCTGCCAATGGTTTGGCTGACATAACATAGGTATATGTGTATGTGACTACAGATATCAGTCACAAATGTGCTTATTGTCCTGCAGAACACTGTACAGTTGAATGTTATTAATTCAATATTTCACATGCAGTTCAACACACATGTCTGCAACAGTACTGTACTAAGCACACACCCTCTATATAATCACACGTAACATGGATATGGAAAACATCCCAATAACTGGCCTAGAAGTGACACAATCACAACTGTTTGACAGACACCCCTGCAGTTGTCATATATGAGCTGTCCTTTCCCAGGTGAGTCAGGCTCATGAGCTGTGTTCCCACCTCACAACCTCTCACAGCATTACATCTGGACATTGCCTAAAATGATGGGGGATAAATAGGGACAGAGTTTAAATATACCTGTTAAAACATGGGAAGTTCGTATAATGATCCATTTAGCATTATGGTGAATGTTCTTAAGGATGTGGAGTCTTAAGCTCAAGTGTTTGCCATTACCTGGTGACTTCAACCCTCAGCTATTTGCCAGAAAAGTACAGTTTTCATGAGGAACAGACAAAAATACATGATGGTAAAATCTGAACATTCTGTGAAAATCTGTACAGTTGAGAGGTATGTCTGTGATATCTCCCACTGCAGAGAGGACCAGATGTTATGATCATAGCAGCTGTTTAGCAGGACATTAGTACAGTATGTCATGTTGGGACATATATTCCTCCAAATCATATTTCCCATTATTACAGACCAAGTACTACATTCAATTACTTGCTTACATGTTCCACTTACCTTTTTTCTTTCTTCTCTTTTCCACTTTATGTTTCATTTATTTTTCTTTCTCTCTCTCTCTCTCTCTCTCTCTCTCTCTGTGCACTACAAGGATAGAGCTGGTTTGAATAGGGGGCAGCATGGCTTTTGTAGGTGATGCTCATGACCAGGTGATGGCCTGTGCATCTATTGGGGTTCCCCACTTGCTAACTGCATGAAAAGCAGCAGTGTAGTTCTTCCAATAGCCAATGTCATTGCAACACACTCCTATAAATGAGTACTCCATGTGGGTGTCGGCTCTTTTCCTTACTTCTGAGGAAGGCATCCTGGAGTTGTGTGAGCTACTACCTCTTACAGCAAGACTTGTGGAGACAAGCCAAGTAAATGGTGGGGAAGATTCAAGATTTAGGAGCAGAATGTGAGCATTGCTGTTATATGTTTGGAATACAGCTAGTTTTACAGGGTTTGTCTCCACATGCTACTTATGCATGGGATTCAGTCTGACAAAGTTCTGTCTCTGAATAGCTCTCAGCTCTAGGACCATCCACATAAAGGCCAAATGTTAGCCTGTTATATATGGGCTGTTCCCCAGACAGGTGTTGTCCTTGGCAACTCAGTAGCATACTCTGGTGATTGCATTATGTAGATGGTAACATCCATTTGTTTTTCTGACTTTATATCCCTCATAAAAGATATGTTACAACAAACTTTGTAACACCAGCAACTTTCTCAGTGTATAACAGCAATATTTCATGTATGACCGTGTATCTGGGTTTCTGTCCACCAGTTATGTCAGGCTTTGTCCAGATGTCATACAGTACTAGGTGGATAGGTATACTGGTCTATCATTATTTACTGCTGTAATTCCTGCTGAGGGGAATGGCTGTGAAACATGTTGAAGTCTGTGCATTCAAGAGGTTGGTGTATAGATAATGCTCTTTGATGGCCTTGTAACATATTTTATGTGGGGGATAGTAACACATGTTTCAAAACTAGGCTGTTCGAGCATGTCAGATGTATTACTGACAGGGTTTGTGTGGACATGCACTTAGTGTGTGATGTCACGACTCACAGTGATATGTCTCTGACATACCTCTCCACTGGCATGCTGTCCACAGACTGACCACATGTCTGCCTGTTATGTTTTGTGTATTTAGCAAATACTTGGTGTCCTTGGTAAATCAGTTGTGGACTCTGGGGAATGCAGTCAGTAAATACTCACATC